>NC_057812.1:646800204-646800975 GCF_018294505.1 Triticum aestivum | reverse complement strand
TTCATTTCCTGATATCAAGTAATTGTTTTCTTTGTCCGGCAGGGTTTGGAGAAAATTCACCAAAACAGTTCCGGGACTGCCGAAGGAGCTGGAATTTAGACACCCGAAAGTAAGTACTATAGTAGCATGTTCCGCGCATCTCCTAGTGATTCAAGCGCTAGTTTCATCAATACCATTTAGCATTCTTGCTTATCAGTTTGATTGACCTCTATTTCTTGTAAAGTGGTTGTGGCAGGAACAAGGGAATGATTTCTGTGGATACTACATCTGCGAGTCCATCCGCCACACGACCTGTGAGCGGGGCGGGTACTCTAACAAACAATATGAAGTACGTAAATAACAACATTCACAATTTTATTTTATTACCATCATTTGTGTTGAGTTTCATTCATTTATATATATATATATATATATATATATATATATATATGTATTGACCCCCTTCTTCAAATTAGATGTTTTGGAAGCGGGATGAACTCCTAGCACCAGCTCGCATGCGAGCAATTCAAGAGGAATTGGCGGCATTCTTTCTTGACCACGTGATCCCTGAAGACGGAGAATTCTATGTGGACCCTGAGTCCGTATGATTATATTTGTAAGAGATAATTATTGTATATATGTAGCCGGTAGTGTCAGATAGATATACGAGAACTTGTTGTTCGACCAATCTCTCGGAGAAGGAGAGGTGGTCGATATCACTTCTCTCTGTATATATGCATATATGTTCATGACGATCTTCTGTTTCCTTCGTTTGCTTACTAGCTAGCTAGC
>NC_057812.1:646647102-646799753 GCF_018294505.1 Triticum aestivum | reverse complement strand
AAAAAAACAAAAACCCCAGCCACAAAAATGCTGACGCGTGGATGCCTATTGGTCCCGGTTTGTGCCACCAACCGGGACCAAAGGGTCTCCTGCCTGGGCTCCGCGCATAGGCCACGTGGAGGCCCATCAGTCTCGGTTCTGGATTGAACCGAGACTAAAGGGACAAGGCATTAGTACCGACCCTTTAGTCCCGGTTCAGGAACCGGGACAAAAGGCCCTTACGAACTGGGACAACAGGCCCTTTTTCTACCAGTGGATTATTGCATCGCACATAGTTTCTCGAAGGGTCTCTGATCATAGTGTCGCATTAGCAGCATCCTGCAGTAGTACCTCTTTGAAGAAGGAGGGGGCTCGACAGCGCTCCCGATTTCCTTTCATTTTGAATGCTCGCCCTGCATAGATGCCGCATTCCTAGAGGCCGCTCTCGATGGAGTGTGGCTCGCTGAGCGCCGAGCCTAGGAAGCACAATTTTGTGTGATGGGTCAGATGTAAGTGGGGGCTCCTTTTTTGAGGAAGCTTTCTGAATACTTAGAATGGAGAAAGGGAAAAGGCCGAGGTAGTCGGCTATAATAGCTACTTCCGAGCCATCAAGGCTCGCTTGATAAAAGACTCCATCATCAAACTCTATGAATATCTTCGGATCCTCACAGAATACGGGGTCTTCGTTGCGAACATAATCCTCTGGATGAGGGGAGAGGCAATGAACATTCTCGACCTCCTTCCTCCATGTCTGCTTTAAGGCAACCAGAACAATTTTATTAGCATGCCTCGATAACGAGGTAGAATAGTGCTGGTAATAAAAAACTTACCCATTCAATGGGGTTATACATGGAAAAACCTTCCCGGCAATTTAAACGGAGGAAGTCTTCTTTCTCCGCCTTATAAAGATCGGCCAGAATCATGTCCACTTCGGCGGGGGTATCCGGTCCTTTGCACCTATAACGAGACGTGTCATCCTCTCCATTGTAACACCATAAAGGGGTCACTCTGAACTGGAGGGGCTGGATACAACGCTTTATCGCAATGGCCATGACTTCAATTATTGAGAGTTCAGAATGAGCAAGTAATTCGACCTTGCTGACCAACCTCGTCACTTCCGCACTATCTTCTTCCTTAGGACTCCGGGTGCCAGTTGACGCGTTTCTTCAATGGGGAAAATTTGGGGAGTCCACGTCGAACTGGGTCTGGAAGGGGAACATCCTCGATATAAAACCATTCCGAAGACCATTCTTGGGATACCTCCTTGGGAGTTCCGACAAGGTAACCTGTTCCAGCTATGCGCCATACTTCGGCGCCGCCCACTTCAAATATGGAACCCCCTTGATGACGAGGGACAAGGCAAAAGAACTTTCTCCATAGTTAAAAATGAGCCTCGCAGCCTAAAAACAGTTCACAGAGAGCGACAAAACCAGAGATGTGCAGGATGGAACCTGGTGTGGGGTTGTGCAGTTGGATCCCGTAAAACTCCAATAGACCTCTGAGAAGGGGTGGCTCGGAAGTCCTAAGCCTCACAGAAGAAATGAAACGAAGCATACCCTCTCCTCCTTGCTGGGGTTGGGGAAATTCTCTGCTAGCACATCATTGCTAATCGAGGCCAATCCTACCCGCACATAGACTAGATCTGTGAGTGGGAGATATCACTGCGTCTGAAGTCGATTCATTTGAAGGTGAGACACTGAGCAGCTTTGCCAATCACCCTCTTGAGGGCCATGGGGGTGCGGGGAAGAGCTAGGAGTGCGGGCCATGTTTTGAAGTTTTTCGTGGCTGGCTCTGATGATCTCTACGTGATGTGGATGGCATTTTGGGATCTAACCTCTTTATATAGATGCCCCTCCTACGTGGTAAGGGTCTTATTTGCAAAAAAATACTATGGACCATTCGCATTCGCCCGGTGCATGGAAATCAAGGTGACAACAGGAAGGAATCATAAAGGCAGAACGTGAAGGTCAGGACCAGACTGTCATTAATTTGGAGTATGATGAAGAACCCTCCTTGCAAAGCCGAAGACATAAGTCGGATACTACATCGTCATTGAAGGCAAGTTCGGGGGCTACTGAGGGAGTCCTGGATTTGGGGGTCCTTAGGTGTCCGGCCTATTCGATATGGGCCGGACTGATGGGCCATGAAGATAAAGCAGAAGACCATCCCCCGTGTTCGGGTAGGACTCTTGTATGCGTGTACGGCAAGATGAGTGTCCGGTTGTAACATTTCCTTCCCTTGTAAACCGACTCTGAACAGCCGTAGGCCCCTCCGGTGTATATATAAACTGGAGGGTTTGGTCCGTAGAGGCTATCAGAATAATCATAGGCTAGACAGCTAGGGTTTAGCCATTATGATCTCGAGGTAGATCAACTCTTGTAACCCCTATACTCACCGAATACAATCAAGCGGGATGTAGGGTTTTACCTCCATTAAGAGGGCTCGAACCTGGGTAAACATCATGTCCCCATTGTCCCTCGTTACCATAGATCCTCAGACTGACAGCTTGCCCCCCCTACCCGAGATATGTCGGTTTTGACAGCGAGAATGAGTGCATTGTTTTTTATTATGTTTTAATTTCTTCCTGTGCTACTGGCAGGTAGGACCCAGATGCAAATATATTTTTTCCTCTCCTACTGGCTTGTAGGACACCCACATAGTTATGAAGTGTGGGCCAACTGGCATGCACTGTTTAACAAAGAGTTAACAACAATGACGAAAATGTACTCGGATGTACCCAAAACACTAGTTGTAGGACCGAGTTGTGTCATTTTTAAGTTTATGTATGAATCTGTACATGAAATGTAATTTAATGTATCAAAGTGTAATTAATTTTTTTTCTCACGTAATCTTTTTGATTCGGTTGTGTAGGGGTGAACGAACCAATACCTTTGCACCGGTCTTAGTTGTGGTGGGGTGTCAGATCTGGATTCGATGGCGTGTCTGGTGTGTTGCCCCGGTCTGATTCGTTCAACGACAATGGCTTCATTTTTATGAGCCATCTTGGATGTCCGCAAAGTTGTATATCAGCGATGGAGCCGCGTCGAGGTCGGTTTTTTCTGGAAAAGGAGGTTTAAACCCCCGGCCTCTGCATTGATACGTCTCAAACATATCTATAACTTTTGATTGTTCCATGCTATTATATTATCTGTTTTGGATGTTAATGGGCTTATTTATACACTTTTATATTATTTTTGGGACTAACCTACTAACCCAAGGTCCAGAGCAAATTGTTTTTTTGCCTATTTCGGTGTTTCGCAGAAAAGGAATATCAAACAGAATGAAACCTTTGGGAGAGTTATTTTTGGAACAAACGTGATCCAGGGGACTTGGAGTGGACGTCAAGAAATCAATGAGGAGGCCACGAGGCAGGGAGGCGCGCCTACCCCCCTGGGCGCGCCCCACCCTCGTGGGCCCCTTGTAGCTCTACTGACCTACTTCTTCCTCCTATATATATCCATATACCTCGAAAACATCTAGGAGTACCACGAAACCCTATTTCCACCGCCGCAACCTTCTGTACCCAAGAGATCGCATCTTGGGGCCTTTTCTAGAGCTCCGTCGGAGGGGAAATTAATCATGGAGGGCTTCTACATCAACACTATAGCCTCTCCGATGATGTGTGAGTAGTTTACTTCAGACCTTCGGGTCCATAGTTTTAGCTAGATGGCTTCTTCTCTCTCTTTGGATCTCAATACAATGTTATCCTCGATCTTCTTGGAGATCTATTCGATGTAACTCTTTTTGCGGTGTGTTTGTCGAGATCCAATGAATTGTGGGTTTATGATCAAGTTTATCTATGAACAATATTTGATTCTTCTCTGAAATCTTTTATGTATGATTGGTTATCTTTGCAAGTCTCTTCGAATTATCAGTTTGGTTTGGCCTACTAGATTGATCTTTCTTGCAATGGGAGAAGTGTTTAGCTTTGGGTTCAATCTTGCGGTGTCCTTTCCCAATGACAGCAGGGGCAGCAAGGCACGTATTGTATTGTTGCCATCGAGGATAAAAAGATGGGGTTTATATCATATTGTTTGAGTTTATCCCTCTACATCATGTCATCTTGCTTAATGCGTTACTCTGTTCTTATGAACTTAATACTCTAGATGCATGCTGGATAGCGGTCAATGTGTGGAGTAATAGTAGTAGATGCAGAATCATTTCGGTCTACCTGTCGCGGACGTGATGCCTATATACATGATCATGCCTAGATATTCTCATAATTATGCACTTTTCTATCAATTGATTAACAGTAATTTGTTCACCCACTGTAATAATTATGCTTAGAGAAGCCACTAGTGAAACCTATGGCCCCCGGGTCTATTCTCCATTGTATTAATCTCCCATCAACAAGCTATTCCTGTCGCCATTTATTTTGCAATCTTTATTTTCCTATCTACATCATAAAAATACCAAAAATATTTATCTTATTATTATTATCTCTATCAGATCTCACTCTCGTAAGTGACCGTGAAGGGATTGACAACCCCTTTATCGCGTTGGTTGCGAGGTTCTTATTTGTTTGTGTAGGTACGAGGGACTTGCGTGTAGTCTCCTTATGGATTGATACCTTGGTTCTCAAAAACTGAGGGAAATACTTACGCTACTTTGTTGCATCACCCTTTCCTCTTCAAGGGAAAACCAACGCAGTGCTCAAGAGGTAGCATGCATCAAGCGATGCATGCGGCCATCTTTATTTATTATTTCACCAAGGTCTAACAGGAACATACATCAAACCACCCGAAGCCACCACTCACACCTACAAAACTCGATTATGTGGAGTGCTCTCACTCCCCATATCTAAACCGGTGTCGTCGCCGATTCATCCACATAACGTATCGTAACGAATAGCCGGTGCAGCAGACCTAAAGTGTACACCACTAATGCACACGTTTTAGATGCCAACATCATCATCGGACCTCTGACCCACCTTCAGGAGAGAGATCTGCATCATCCTTTCCAGTCCGTCCATCCGTCGACGCTACCACGGCGCCTGACGGCGCCACTGCCCGCGCTCGTCCATCCAGACGCGAAGATTCTGAAAGATCCGTCGTGCGTAGCACCTGCCGACCAGGCATGACACAACATAGCACATGTCGACCATGCATGACTTGACATCTCCACCGAAGCTCCATGCAAGACAAAGCCGCTGCACCTCCTGCCTCTGTCTTCCAACGCTGCTCCACAAACGATGCTCCCAAGAGAGAAATGAATCCACAGTACTGCCATCGTCCGATCTGGAAGACCAGATCCTAGAGTTTCCCCTGGAGCAGCACGAGTGGGTCCACAGTCGTTTCACGATGATGCCTTCATCAAGGTAACAGCGCATAACGCCGCCATCGGCTTGGTTTTCACAGGAAACTATGTCATCTCGACTCGCAGCCGGAACTAGATGGCGGATCTCGAGATCTGACCATCCAGCCTCAGGCCGACCACCTCCGATGGAGGAGGTGGCCACCATCACCGACTGCACCGGCCAGATCGGATCTAACCGGACGTGTCGCCAAGCCACCCATCGGACAAGATAAACGTGAAGGACACCCGGCCATCGGAGGTAGCCGCCGCCACCATCATGGTTGATCATGCTGCCGTATTGGTCGGCATCCGCGCGCGTGCTCCATGGATCTGGGCAGGATCCCATCCATGAAGAAGAGGGTTACGGTGACATGGGCGTGCAGTCTCGACCACCGCTGTCCTCCAACCACCACCGGGCCTAGCAACGCAGGCGAAGGAGCGCCACGCCGTCCACTGCTACCTCTTGAGCATGCGTTGGTTTTTCCCTTGAAGAGGAAAGGGTGATGCAGCAAAGTAGCGTAAGTATTTCCCTCAGTCTTTGATAACCAAGGTATCAATCCAGTAGGAGATAACATGCAAGTCACCTAGTACCTGCACAAACAATCAAGAACCTCGCAACCAACGCGATAAAGGGGTTGTCAATCCCTTCATGGTCACTCGGAAAACTGAGATCTAATAAAGATAATAAGATAAATATTTTTTGTATTTTTGTTGTATAGATTGGAAAGTAAAGATTGCAAAATAAAATAAATAGGAAACTAGAATTGTAGATCGGAAACTAATATGATGGAAAATAGACCCGGGGTCCATAGGTTTCACTAGTGGCTTCTCTCAAGATAGCATATATTATGGTGGGTGAACAAATTACTGCCGAGCAATTGATAGAAGAGCGCATAGTTATGAGAATATCTAGGCAATGATTACGAATATAAGCATCACGTCCGTGTCAAGTAGACCGAAACAATTCTACATCTACTACTATTACTCCACACATCGACCGCTATCCAGCATGCATCTAGAGTATTAAGTTCATAAGAACAGAGTAATGCATTAAGCAAGATGACATGATGTAGAGGGATAAACTCAAGCAATATGATATAAACCCCATCTTTTTATCCTTGATGGCAACAATACAATACGTGCCTTGCTTCCCCTGCTGTCACTTGGAAAGGACACCGCAAGATTGAACCCAAACTAAGCACTTCTCCCATTGCAAGAAAGAACAATCTAGTAGGCCAAACTAAACCAATAATTCAAAGAGACTTGCAAAGATATCAAATCATGCATATAATAATTCATAGAAGAACCAAATATTATTCATAGATAAACTTGATCATAAATCCACAATTTATCGGATCTCATCAAACACACCGCAAAAAGTATTACATCGAATAGATCTCCAAGAACATCGAGGAGAACTTTGTATTGAGGTTCAAAGAGAGAGAGAAGAAGTCATCTAGCTAATAACTATGGACCCGAAGGTCTGTGGTAAACTACTCACACATCATCAGAGAGGCTATGGTGTTGATGTAGAAGCCCTCTGATCGCGGGAAAAGGCCCCAAGATGGGATCTCATGGGTACAGAAGGTTGCGGCGGTGGAAAAGTGGTTTCCTGGCTCTCCCGGATGTTTTTAGGGTATAAGAGTATATATAGGCGAAATAAGTACGTTGGTGGAGCTCCGTGGGGCCCACAAGGGTGGGGGTGCGCCCTCCTACCTTGTGGCTGCCTCGCAGAGTTCCAGACTTCTACTCCAAGTCTCCTGGATTGCGTTTGTTCCAAGAAATATCCTTGCGAAGGTTTCGTTCCGTTTGGATTCAGTTTGATATTCCTTTTCTATGAAACACTGAAATACGCAAAAAAAACACAAACTGGCACTGGGCCT
Source organism: Triticum aestivum (assembly GCF_018294505.1). NCBI lineage: Eukaryota > Viridiplantae > Streptophyta > Magnoliopsida > Poales > Poaceae > Triticum > Triticum aestivum. The sequence goes on along the minus strand of NC_057812.1, from coordinate 646,792,596 downwards.
TAGGTTAATAGGTTAGTCCCAAAAATAATATAAAGGATCATATTAAAGCCCATTAAACATCCAAAACAGATAATATAATAGCATGGAACAATAAAATTATAGATACGTTGGAGACTGGTACGTCTCCAACGTATCTACAATTTTTGATTGCTCCATGCTATTATATTATCTATTGCGGATGTCAATGGGCTTTATTTTACACTTTTATATCATTATTGGGACTAACCTACTAACCGGAGGCCCAGGCCAAATTGTTGTTTTTGCCTATTTTAGGGTTTCAAAGAAAAGGAATATCAAACGGAGTCTAAACGGAATGAAACCTTCGGTAACGTGATTTTCTCAACAAACGTGATCCAGTAGACCTGGAGTGGGCGTCAAGAAACAAGGAAGGAAGGCACAAGGCAGGGGGGCGTGCCTACCCCCCCCCCCAGGCACACCCTCCACCCTCGTGGGCCCTCTGTTGCTCCACCGACACACTTCTTCCTCCTATATATATCCATGTACCCCCCAAACATCTAGGAGCACCACGAAAACCTAATTCCACCGCCGCAACCTTCTGTACCCGAGAGATCCCATCTTGGGGCCTTTTCCGGAGCTCCGCCGGAGGGGGCATTGATCACGGAGGGCCTCTACATCAACTCCATGCCCTCTCCGGTGATGTGTGAGTAGTTTCCTTCAGACCTACGGGTCCATAGTTATTAGCTAGATGGCTTCTTCTCTCTCTTTGGATCTCAATACAAAGTTCTCCTCGATCTTCTTGGAGATCTATTCGATGTAATCTTCTTTTGCGGTGTGTTTGTCGAGATCCGATGAATTGTGGGTTTATGATCCAGATTGTCTATGAACAATATTTGATTCAACTCTGAATTCTTTTATGTTTGATTGGTTTATCATTGCAAGTCTCTTCGAATTATCAGTTTGGTTTGGCCTACTAGATTGATCTTTCTTGCAATGGGAGAAGTGCTTAGCTTTGGGTTCAATCTTGCGGTCCTCGATCCCAGTGACAGAAAGGGAACCGACACGTATTGTATTGTTGCCATCGAGGATAAAAAGATGGGGTTTATATCATATTGCATGAGTTTATCCCTCTACATCATGTCATCTTCCTTAAAGCATTACTCTGTTCTTATGAACTTAATACTCTAGATGCATGTTGGATAGCGGTCGATGTGTGGAGTAATAGTAGTAGATGCAGAATCGTTTCGGTCTACTTGTCTCGGACGTGATGCCTATATACATGATCATACCTAGATATTCTCATAACTATGCTCAATTCTATCAATTGCTCGACAGTAATTCGTTTACCCACGATAATACTTATGCTCTTGAGAGAAGCCACTAGTGAAACCTATGGCCCCCGGGTCTATCTTCCATCATATTAATCTTCCAACACTTAGTTATTTCCTTTGCCATTTATTTTACTTTGCATCTTTATTTCTCTTTATCATAAAAATACCAAAAATATTATATTATAATATCTATCAGATCTCAATCTCGTAAGTGACCGTGAAGGGCTTGACAACCCCTTTATCGCATTGGTTGCGAGGTTCTTATTTGTTTGTGTAGGTGCGTGGGACTTGAGCTTGATCTCCTACTGGATTGATACCTTGGTTCACAAAAACTGAGGGAAATACTTATGCTACTTTGCTGCATCACCCTTTCCTCTTCAAGGGAAAACCAACGCAGTGCTCAAGAGGTAGCAAGAAGGATTTCTGGCACCGTTGCCGGGGAGATTCGCGCCAAGTCAAGTCAAGATTTGACTGCCAACAACAAGTCATTTCTGGCACCATTACCAAGTCAAAACATACCAAGTACCCATCACAAACTCTTATCTCTCGCATTACATTATTTTCCATTTGCCTCTTGTTTTCCTCTCCCCCCACTTCACCCTTGCCGTTTTATTTGCCCTCTCTCTTCGTTCCCCTTCTCTTTCCCTATTTGCCTCTTTTGCCCGTTTCTTGTTTGCTTGTGTGTTGGATTGCTTGCTTGTCACGATGGCTCAAGATAATACTAAATTGTTTGACTTTGCCAATACCAACAACAATGATTTTCTTAGCACTCCGATTGCTCCTCTTACCGATGCTGAATCTTGTGAAATTAATGCTGCTTTGTTGAATCTTGTCATGAAAGATCAATTTGTCGGCCTTCCTAGTGAAGATGCCGCTACCCATCTAAACAACTTTGTTGATTTGTGTGATATGCAAAAGAAGAAAGATGTGGATAATGATATTGTTAGATTGAAGCTATTTCCGTTTTTGCTTAGAGATCGTGCTAAAGCTTGGTTTTCGTCTTTGCCGAAAAATAGTATTGATTCATGGAATAAGTGCAAAGATGCTTTTATCTCTAAGTATTTTTCCTCCCGCTAAGATCATCTCTCTTAGAAATGATATTATGAATTTTAAGCAACTTGATCATGAACATGTTGCACAATCTTGGGAGAGGATGAAATTAATGATATGTAATTGCCCTACACATGGTTTGAATCTTTGGATGATTATACAAAACTTTTATGTCGGATTGAATTTTGCTTCTAGAAATCTTTTAGATTCGGCCGCGGGAGGCATTTTATGGAAATCACTTTAGGATAAGCTACTAAACTCCTAGATAATATTATGGTTAATTATTCTCAATGGCACACCGAAAGATCTACTAATAAAAAAGTGGATGCAATTGAAGAGATTAATGTTTTGAGTGGAAAGATGGATGAACTTATGAAATTGTTTGCTAATAAGAGTGCTCCTACTGATCCTAATGATATGCCTTTGTCTACTTTGATTAAGAATAATAATGAATCTATGAATGTGAATTTTGTTGGTAGGAACAATTTTGGTAACAACGCGTATAGAGGTAATTTTAATTCTAGGCCGTTTCCTAGTAATTCCTCTAATAACTATGGTAATTCCTACAACAATTCCTATGGAAATTATAATAAGATGCCCTTTGATTTTGAATCTAGTATTAAATAATTTATTACTTCGCAAAAGAGTTTCAATGCTTTGATTGAAGAAAAATTGCTTAAGATTGATGAGTTGGCTAGGAACATTGATAGAATTTCTCTTGATGTTGATTCTTTGAAACTTAGATCTATTCCACCTAAGCATAATATCAATGAGCCTCTCAAAGCCATGAGAATTTCCATTGATGAGTGCAAAGAAAGAACCGCTAGGATGCGTGCTAAGAAAGATTGCTTTGTGAAAGCATGTTCTTCTAGTTTTCATGATAATAAAGATGATCTAAAAGTTATTGATGTGTCACCTATTAAATCTTTGTTTTGCAATATGAATATTGATAATGATGAGACTGAAGATATGCCACCTTTACCTAGAAGGCATTCCAAAAATTTGGAGTCTTTAGATCTTGATGCTAAAATCGTTAAAAGTGGGATTGAAGATGTTAAAACTTTAAATATCAATGAAACCACTATTTTGGATTTCAAGGAATTTAATTATGATAATTGCTCTTTGATAGATTATATTTTCTTGTTGCAATCCGTGCTAAATTGTCCTCGTGCTTATAGTCAAAATAAAGCTTTTACTAAACATATCGTTGATGCTTTGATGCAATCTTATGAAGAAAAACTTGAGTTGGAAGTTTCTATCCCTAGAAAACTTTATGATGAGTGGGAACCTACAATAAAAATTAAAATTAAAGATCATTAGTGCTATGCTTTGTGTGATTTGGGTGCTAGTGTTTCCACGATTCCAAAAACTTTGTGTGATTTGCTAGGTTTCCGTGATTTTGATGATTGTTCTTTGAACTTGCACCTTGCGGATTCCACTATTAAGAAACCTATGGGAAGAATTAATGATGTTATTATTGTTGCAAATAGGAACTATGTGCCCGTTGATTTCATTGTTCTTGATATAGATTGCAATCCTTCATGTCCTATTATTCTTGGTAGACCTTTCCTTAGAACGATTGGTGCAATTATTGATATGAAGGAAGGGAATAATAGATTCCAATTTCCATTAAGGAAAGGCATGCAACACTTCCTTAGAAATAAAATTAAATTACCATATGAATCTATTATGAGAGCCACTTATGGATTGCCTACCAAAGATGGCAATACCTAGATCTATCTTCACTTTTATGCCTAGCTAGGGGCGTTAAACGATAGCGCTTGTTGGGAGGCAACCCAATTTTATTTTTATTCCTTGCTTTTTGCTCCTGCTTAGTAATAAATAATTTATCTAGCCTCTGTTTTTGTTGTGTTTTTGTGTTTAATTAGTGTTTGTGCCAAGTAGAACCGTTGGAAAGACTTGGGGAAAGTCTTTTTGATCTTGCTGTAAAAAACAGAAACTTTAGCGCTCACGAGAACCGCTGCCACTTTTATTTGAAAAGAGCTATTTAGTTAATTCTTTTTGAAGATGATTAATAGATAAATTACTCACGTCCAGAAATTTATTTTATAATTTTTGGGGTGCCACAACTTGCGTTAGATACAGATTACTACAGATTGTTCTATTTTTGACAGATTCTGTTTTTCTTGTGTTGTTTGCTTATTTTGATGAATCTATGGCTAGTAAAATAGTTTATAAACCATAGAGAATTTGAAATACAGTAGGTTTAACACCAATATAAATAAAGGATGAGTTTATTACAGTACCTTGAAGTGGTGTTTTCTTTTCTTTCGCTAACGGAGCTCACGAGATTTTCTATTTTGAGTTTTGTGTTGTGAAGTTTTCAAGTTTTGGGTAAAGATTTGATGGACTATGGAACAAATAGTGGCAAGAGCCTAAGCTTGGAGATTCCCATGGCACCCCAAGGTAAAATTCAAGGACACCAAAAAGCCTAAGCTTGGGGATGCCCCGGAAGGCATCCCCTCTTTCGTCTTCGTCTATCGGTAACTTTACTTGGAGCTATATTTTTATTCACCACATGATATGTGTTTTGCTTGGAGCGTCTTGTATGATTTGAGTCTTTGATTTTTATTTTACCACAATCATACTTGCTGTACACACATTTTGAGAGGGACTCACATGATTTGAAAATTATTAGAATACTCTATGTGCTTCACGTATATCTTTTGAGCTATATAGTTTTTGCTCTACTGCTTCACTTATATCTTTTAGAGCACGGTGGTGGATTTGTTTTATAGAAACTATTGTTCTCTCATGATTCACTTATATTATTTTGAGAGTCCTTTAGAACAACATGGCATTAATAAAAAAATCATATAAGTGCATTGAATACTATGAGAAGTTTGATACTTGATAATTCTTTTGAGATATGGAGATGGTGATATTAGAGTCATGCTAGTTGAGTAGTTGTGAATTTGAGAAATACTTGTGTTGAAGTCCGTGATTCCCGTAGCATGCACGTATGGTGAACCGTTATGTGATGAAGTCGGAGCATGATTTATTTATTGATTGTCTTCCTTATGAGTGGCGGTCGGGGACGAGCGATGGTCTTTTCCTACCAATCTATCCCCCTAGGAGCATGCGCGTAATACTTTGTTTCGATAACTAATAGTTTTTTGCAATAAGTATGTGAGTTCTTTATGACTAATGTTGAGTCTATGGATTATACGCACTCTCACCCTTCCACCATTGCTAGCCTCTCTAGTATCGCGCAACTTTCGCCAGTACCATAAACCCACCATATACCTTCCTCAAAACAGCCACCATACCTACCTATTATGGCATTTCCATAGCCATTCCGAGATATATTGCCATGCCACTTTCGACCGTTCCGTTATTATGACACGCTTCATCATTGTCATATTGCTTGCATGATCATGTAGTTGACATCATATTTGTGGCAAAGCCACCGTTCATAATTCTTCATACATGTCACTCATGCATCATTGCACATCCCGGTACACCGCCGGAGGCATTCACATAGAGTCATATTTTGTTCTAAGTATTGAGTTGTAATTCTTGAGTTGTAAGTAAATAAAGTGTGATGATCATCATTATTAGAGCATTGTCCCAAGTGAGGAAAGGATGATGGAGACTATGATTCCCCCACAAGTTGGGATGAGACTCCGGACGAAAAAAAGAGGCCAAAAAGAAAAAAAAGAAAGACGACACAAATAAAAAAATGAGAGGAAAAGGGAAAAGGGACAATGCTACTATCCTTTTTCCACACTAGTGCTTCAAAGTAGCACCATGTTCTTCATATAGAGAGTCTCCTATGATATCACTTTCATATACTAGTGGGAATTTTTTATTATAGAACTTGGCTTGTATATTCCAATGATGCGCTTCCTCAAAATGCCCTAGGTCTTCGTGAGCAAGCAAGTTGGATGCACACCCACTTAGTTCTTTTTGTTGAGCTTTCATATACTTATAGCTCTAGTGCATCCATTGCATGGAAATCCCTACTCACTCACGTTGATATCTATTAATGGGCATCTCCATAGCCCATTGATACGCCTAGTTGATGTGAGACTATCTTCTCCTTTTTGTCTTCTCCACAACCACCATTCTATTCCACCATAGTGCTATATCCATGGCTCACGCTCATATATTGCGTGAAGATTGAAAAAGTTTGAGAACATCAAAAGTATGAAACAATTTCTTGGCTTGTCATTGGGGTTGTGCATGATTTAAATATTTTCTGTGGTGAAGATAGAGCATAGCCAGACTATATGATTTTGTAGGGATAACTATCTTTGGCCATGTTATTTTGAGAAGACATGATTGCTTAGTTAGTATGCTTGAAGTATTATTATTTTTATGTCAATATTAAACTTTTATCTTGAATCTTTAGAATCTGAACATTCATGCCACAATAAAGAAAAATTACAGTGAGAAATATGTTAGAAATCATTCCACATCAAAAATTCTTCTTTTATCATTTACCTACTCGACGATGAGCAGGAATTAAGCTTGGGGATGCTTGATATGTCTCCAACGTATCTATAATTTTTGATTGCTCCATGCTATTATATTATCTATTTTGGATGTCAATGGGCTTTATTTTACACTTTTATATCATTTTTGGGACTAACCTACTAACCGGAGGCCCAACCCAAATTGTTGTTTTTTGTCTATTTTAGGGTTTAGAAGAAAAGGAATATCAAACGGAGTCCAAACGGAATGAAACCTTCGGGAACGTGATTTTCTCAACAAACGTGATCCAGGAGACTTGGAGTGGGCATCAAGAAACAAGGGAGGAAGGCATGAGGCAGGGGCGCGCCTACCCCCCTACGCGCGCCCTCCACCCTCGTGGGCCCTCCGTTGCTCCACCGACGTACTTCTTCCTCCTATATATATCCATGTACCCCCCAAACATCCAGGAACACCAAGAAAACCTAATTCCACCGCCGCAACCTTCTGTACCTGAGAGATCCCATCTTGGGGCCTTTTATGGAGCTCCGTCGGAGGGGGCATTGATCACGGAGGGCCTCTACATCAAATCCATGGCCTCTCCGGTGATGTGTGAGTAGTTTACTTCAGACCTACGGGTCCATAGTTATTAGCTAGATGGCTTCTTCTCTCTCTTTGGATCTCAATACAAAGTTCAACTCGGTCTTCTAGGAGATCTATTTGATGTAATCTTCTTTTGCAGTGTGTTTGTCGAGATCCGATGAATTGTGGGTTAATGATCCAGATTATCTATGAAAAATATTCGATTCTCCTCTGAATTCTTTTATGTATGATTGGTTTATCTTTGCAAGTCTCTTCGAATTATCAGTTTGGTTTGGCCTACTAGATTGATCTTTCTTGCAATGGGAAAAGTGCTTAGCTTTGGGTTCAATCTTGCGGTGCTCGATCCTAGTGACAGAAAGGGAACCGACACGTATTGTATTGTTGCCATCGAGGATAAAAAGATGGGGTTTAAGTCATATAGCATGAGTTTATCCCTCTACATCATGTCATCTTCCTTAAAGCATTACTCTGTTCTTGTGAACTTAATACTCTAGATGCATGCTGGATAGCGGTCGATGTGTGGAGTAATAGTAGTAGATGCAAAATCATTTCGGTCTACTTGTCTCGGACGTGATGCCTATATACATGATCATACCTAGATATTCTCATAACTATGCTCAATTCTATCAATTGCTCGATAGTAATTCGTTTACCCACTGTAATACTTATGCTCTTGAGAGAAGCCACTAGTGAAACCTATGGCCCTCGGGTCTATCTTCCATCATATTAATCTTCCAGCACTTAGTTATTTCCTTTGTCGTTTATTTTACTTTGCATCTTTATTTCTCTTTGTCATAAAAATACCAAAAATATTATCTTATCATATCTATCAGATCTCACTCTCGTAAGTGACCGTGAAGGGCTTGACAACCCCTTTATCGCGTTGGTTGCGAGGTTCTTATTTGTTTGTGTAGGTGCGTGGGACTTGAGCGTGATCTCCTACTGGATTGATACCTTGGTTCTCAAAAATTGAGGGAAATACTTATGCTACTTTGCTGCATCACCCTTTCCTCTTCAAGGGAAACCAATGCAGTGCTCAAGAGGTAACAGAGACGTATCATCCACCCATTGCTCGAGCCTCCCCCCCGATGACAAGCGACACTAGGGTGCCAGGGGCCCCGCTGCCGCCGAATCTGCACGGGCTTAGCCTAGCCGAGTGTTGGGTTTCGTAGTAATTTCAAAAAAATTCCTACGCACACGCAGGATCATGTGATGCATAGCAACGAGAGGGGAGAGTATTGTCTACGTACCCACGCAGACCGACTGCGGAAGCGTTGACGCAACATAGAGGAAGTAGTCGTACGTCTTCACGATCCAACCGATCAAGTACCGAAACTACGGCACCTCCGAGTTCGAGCACACGTACAGCTCGATGACGATCCCCGGACTCCGATCCAGCAAAGTGTCGGGGAAGAGTTCCGTCAGCACGATGGCGTGGTGACGATCTTGATGTACTACAGCAGCAGGGCTTCGCCTAAACTCTGCTACAGTATTATCGAGGACTATGGTTGCTGGGGCGCCGCACACGGCTAAGGAATAGATCACGTGGATCAACTTGTGTGTTCTTTGGGGTGCCCTGCCTCTGTATATAAAGGACTAGAGGGGGGAGGCTGGCCGGCCAAGGGAGGGCACGCCAGGAGAGTCCTACTCCCTCTGGGAGTAGGATTACCCCCCCCCCCCCAATCCTAGTTGGAATAGGATTCCTTGAGGGGGGAAAGAGAGAGAGGGGGCCGGCCACCTCTCCTAGTCCTAATAGGACTAGGGGAAGGGGGAGGCGCACAGCCACCTTGGGCTGCCCCTTTCTCCTTTCCACTAAAGCCCACTAAGGCCCATATAGCTCTCGGGGGGTTCCGATAACCTCCCGGTACTCCTGTAAAATCCCGATTTCACTCGGAACACTTCTGACATCCAAACATAGGCTTCCAGTATATCAATCTTTACGTCTCGACCATTTCGAGACTCCTCGTCATGTCCGTGATCACATCCGGGACTCCGAACAACCTTCGGTACATCAAAATGCATAAACTCATAATATAACTGTCATCGTTACCTTAAGCGTGCAGACTCTACGGGTTCGAGAACAATGTAGACATGACCGAGACACGTCTCCGGTCAATAACCAATAGCGGGACCTGGATGCCCATATTGGCTCCTACATATTCTACGAAGATCTTTATCTGTCAGACCGCATAACAACATACGTTGTTCCCTTTGTCATCGGTATGTTACTTGCCCGAGATTCGATCGTCGGTATCCAATACCTAGTTCAATCTCGTTACCGGCAAGTCTCTTTACTCATTCCGTAATACATCATCTCACAACTAACATATTAGTTGTAATGCTTGCAAGGCTTATGTGATGTGCATCACCGAGAGGGCCCAGAGATACCTCTCCGATAATCGGAGTGACAAATCCTAATCTCGAAATACGCCAACCCAACATGTACCTTTGGAGACACCTGTAGTACTCCTTTATAATCACCCAGTTACGTTGTGACGTTTGGTAGTACCCAAAGTGTTCCTCTGGTAAACGGGAGTTGCATAATCTCATAGTTATAGGAACATGTATAAGTCATGAAGAAAGCAATAGCAACATACTAAACGATCGGGTGCTAAGCTAATGGAATGGGTCATGTCAATCAGATCATTCTCTTAATGATGTGATCCCGTTAATCAAATAACAAAACTTTGTTCATGGTTAGGAAACATAACCATCTTTGATTAACGAGCCAGTCAAGTAGAGGCATACTAGTGACACTAAGTTTGTCTATGTATTCACACATGTATTATGTTTCCGGTTAATACAATTCTAGCATGAATAATAAACATTTATCATGATATAAGGAAATAAATAATAACTTTATTATTGCCTCTAGGGCATATTTCCTTCAGTCTCCCACTTGCACTAGAGTCAATAATCTAGTTCACATCGCCATGTGATTTAACAGCAATAGTTCACATCTCCATGTGATTAACACCCATAGTTCACATCGATATGTGATCAACACCCAGAGGGTTTACTAGAGTCAGTAATCTAGTTCACATCGCTATGTGATTAACACCCAAAGAGTACTAAGGTGTGATCATGTTTTGCTTATGAGATAATTTTAGTCAACGGGTCTGTCACATTCAGATCCGTAAGTATTTTGCAAATATTTATGTCAACAATGCTCTGCACGGAGCTACTCTAGCTAATTGCTCCCACTTTCAATATGTATCTAGATCGAGACTTAGAGTCATCCAGATATGTGTCAAAACTTGCATCGACGTAACTTTTTACGACGAACCTTTTTGTTCACCTCCATAATTGAGAAATATTTCCTTATTCCACTAAGGATAATTTTGACCGCTGTCTAGTGATCTACTCTTAGATCACTATTGTACTCCCTTGCTTAACACAATGTAGGGTATACAATAGATCTGATACACAGCATGGCATACTTTATAGAACCTATGGCTGAGGCATAGGGAATGACTTTCATTCTCTTTCTATCTTCTGCCGTGGTCGGGCTTTGAGTCTTACTCAACTTCACACCTTGTAATACAGGCAAGAACTCTTTCTTTGACTGCTCCATTTTGAACTACTTCAAAATATTGTCAAGGTATGTACTCATTGAAAAAACTTATCAAGCGTCTTGATCTATCTCTATAGATTTTGATGCTTAATATGTAAGCAGCTTCACCGAGGTCTTTCTTTGAAAAACTTTTAAAAACACTCCTTTATGCTTTGCAGATTAATTCTACATCATTTCCGATCAACAATATGTCATACATATATACTTATCAGAAATGTTGTAGTGCTCCCACTCACTTTCTTGTAAATACAGGCTTCACCGCAAGTCTGTATAAAACTATATGCTTTGAACAACTTATCAAAACGTATATTCCAACTCCGAGATGCTTGCACCAGTCCATAGATGGATCGCTGGAGCTTGCATATTTTGTTAGCACCTTTAGGATTGACAAAACCTTCTGCTTGTATCATATACAAATCTTCTTAAAATCCATTAAGGAATGTAGTTTTGTTTATCCATTTGCCAGATTTCATAAAATGCGGCAATTGCTAACATGATTCAGACAGACTTAAGCATCGCTACGGGTGAGAAGGTTTCATCATAGTCAACCCCTTGAACTTGTCGAAAACCTTTTGCGACAAGTCGAGCTTTGTAGACAGTAACATTACCATCAGCGTCAGTCTTCTTCTTGAAGATCCATTTATTCTCAATTGCTTGCCGATCATCGGGTAAGTCAACCAAAGTCCATACTTTGTTCTCATACATGGATCATATCTCAGATTTCATGGCTTCAAGCCACTTTGCAGAATCTGGGCTCACCATCGCTTCTTCATAGTTCGTAGGTTCATCATGATCTAGTAGCATGACTTCCAGAACAGGATTACCGTACCACTCTGGCGCGGATCTTACTCTGGTTGATCTACGAGGTTCAGTAGTATCTTGTTCTGAAGTTTCATGATCATCATCATTAGTTTCCTCACTAACTGGTGTAGGTGTCATAGAAACAGTTTTCTGTGATGTACTACTTTCCAATAAGGGAGCACGTACAGTTACCTCGTCAAGTTCTACTTTCCTCCCACTCACTTCTTTCGAGAGAAACTCCTTCTCCAGTAAGTTTCCGAATTTAGCAACAAAAGTCTTGCCTTTGGATCTGTGATAGAAGGTGTATCCAATAGTTTCCTTTTGATATCCTATGAAGACGCACTTCTCCGATTTGAGTTTGAGCTTATCAGGATGAAACTTTTTCATATAAGCATCGCAACCCCAAACTTTAAGAAACGACAACTTTGGTTTCTTGCCAAACCATAGTTCATATGGTGTCGTCTCAACAGATTTAGATGGTGCCCTTTTAACGTGAATGCAGCTGTCTCTAATGCATAACCCCAAAATGATAGTGGTAGATCTGTAAGAGACATCATAGATCACACCATATCTAATAAAGTATGGTTATGACGTTCGGACTCACCATTACATTGTGGTGTTCCAGGTGGCATGAGTAGTGAAACTATTTCACATTGTTGTTAACTGAAGGCCAAACTCGTAACTCAAATACTCTTCTCTACGATCAGATCGTAGAAACTTTATTTTCTTGTTACGATGATTTTTCACTTCACTCTGAAATTCTTTGAACTTTTCAAATGTTTCAGACTTATGTATCATCAAGTAGATATACTCATATCTGCTCAAATCATCTGTGAAGATCAGAAAATAATGATACTTGTCGCGAGCCTCAATATTCATCGGACCACATACATCAGTATGTATGATTTCCAACAAATTTGTTGCTCGCTCCATTGTTCCGAAGAACGGAGTCTTAGCCATCTTGCCCATGAGGCATGGTTCGCAAGCATCAACTGATTCATAATCAAGTGATTCCAAAATCCCATCAGCATGGAGTTTCTTCATGCGCTTTACACCAATATGACCTAAACGGTAGTGCTACAAATAAGTTGCACTATCATTATTAACTTTGCATCTTTTGGTTTCAATATTATGATTATGTGTGTCACTACGATCGAGATCCAACGAACTATTTTCATTGGGTGTGTAACCATATAAGGTTTTATTCATGTAAACAGAACAAAAATTTATTCTTTTACTTAAATAAATAACCGTATTACAATAAACATGATCAAATCATATTCAAGCTTAACGCAAACACCAAATAACACTTATTCAGGTTCAACACTAATCCCGAAAGTATAGGGAGTGTGCGATGATGATCATATCAATCTTGGAACCACTTCCAACACACATCGTCACTTCACCCTTAACTAGTCTCTGTTTATTCTGCAACTCCCATTTCGAGTTACTAATCTTAGCAACTGATCCAGTATCAAATACTGAGGGGTTGCTATAAACACTAGTAAAGTACACATCAATAACATGTATATCAAATATACTTATGTTCACTTTGCCATCCTTCTTATCTGCCAATCACTTGGGGTAGTTCCGCTTCCAGTGACCAGTCCCTTTGCAGTAGAAGCACTAAGTCTTAGGCTTAGGATCAGACTTGGGCTTCTTCACATGAGCAGCAACTTGTTTGTCGTTCTTCTTGAAGTTTCCCTTCTTCCCTTTGCCCTTTTCTTGAAACTAGTGGTCTTGTCAACCATCAACACTTGATGTTTTTCTTGATTTCCACCTTCGTTGATTTCAGCATCACGAAGAGCTTGGGAGTTGTTTCCGTTATCCCTTGCATATTATAGTTCATCATGAAGTTCTAGTAACTTGGTGATGGTGACTAGAGAATTCTGTCAATCACTATCTTATCTGGAAGATTAACTCCCACTTGATTCAAGCGATTGTAGTACCCAGACAATCTGAGCACATGCTCACTAGTTGAGCGATTCTCCTCCATCTTTTAGCTATATAACTTGTTGGGGACTTCATATCTCTCAACTCGGGTATTTGCTTGAAATATTAACTTCAACTCCTGGAACATCTCATATGGTCCATGACGTTCAAAACGTCTTTGAAGTCCCGATTCTAAGCCTTTAAGCATGGTGCACTAAACTATCAAGTAGTCATCATATTGAGCTAGCCAAACGTTCATAACGTCTGCATCTGCTCCTGCAATAGGTCTGTCACCTAGCGGTGCATCAAGGACATAATTCTTCTGTGCAGCAATGAGGATAAACCTCAGATCACGGATCCAATCCGCATTATTGCTACTAACATCTTTCAACACAATTTTCTCTAGGAACATATCAAAATAAACACAGGGAAGCAACAACGCGAGCTATTGATCTACAACATAATTTGCAAAATACTACCAGGACTAAGTTCATGATAAATTTAAGTTCAATTTAATCATATTACTTAAGAACTCCCACTTAGATAGACATCCCTCTAATCTTCTAAGTGATCACGTGATCCAAATCAACTAAACCATAACCGATCATCACGTAAAATGGATTAGTCTTGAATGGTGAACATCATTATGTTGATCATATCTACTATATGATTCACGCTCGACCTTTCGGTCTCCGTGTTCCGAGGCCATATCTGCATATGCTAGGCTCGTCAAGTTTAACCTAAGTATTCTGCGTGTGCAAAACTGTCTTGCACCCGTTGTAGATGGACGTAGAGCTTATCACACCCGATCATCACGTGGTGTCTGGGCACGACGAACTTTGGCAACGGTGCATACTCAGGGAGAACACTTCTTGATAATTTAGTGAGAGATCATCTTATAATGCTACCGTCAATCAAAGCAAGATAAGATGCATAAAAGGATAAACATCTCATGCAATCAATATAAGTGATATGATATGGCCATCATCATCTTGTGCTTATGATCTCCATCTCCGAAGCACCGTTATGATCACCATCGTCACCGGTGCGACACCTTGATCTCCATCGTAGCATCGTTGTCGTCTCGCCAATCTTATGCTTCCACGACTATCACTACCGTTTAGTAATAAAGTAAAGCATTACATCGCGATTGCATTGCATACAATAAAGCGACAACCATATGGCTCCTGCCAGTTGCCGATAACTCGGTTACAAAACATGATCATCTCATACAATAAAATTCAGCATCATGCCTTGACCATATCACATCACAACATGCCCTGCAAAAACAAGTTAGACGTCCTCTACTTTGTTGTTGCAAGTTTTACGTGGCTGCTACGGGCTTAAGCAAGAACCAATCTCACCTACGCATCAAAAACCACAACGATAGTTTGTCAAATAGACTCCATTTTAACCTTCGCAAGGACCGGGCGTAGCCACACTTGGTTCAACTAAAGTTGGAGAGACAGTCGCCCGCAAGCCACCTATGTGCAAAGCACGTCGGGGGAACCGGTCTCGCGTAAGCGTACGCGTAATGTTGGTCCGGGTTGTCTCGTCCAACAATGCCGCTGAACCAAAGTATAACATGCTGGTAGGCAGTATGACTTATATCGCCCACAACTCACTTGTGTTCTACTCGTGCATATAACATCAACATAAATAACCTAGGCTCGGATGCCACTGTTGGGTTTCGTAGTAATTTCAAAAAAATTCCTATGCACACGCAAGATCATGTGATGCATAGCAATGAGAGGGGAGAGTATTGTCTATGTACCCACGCAGACCGACTGCGGAAGCGTTGACGCAACGTAGAGGAAGTAGTCGTACGTCTTCACGATCCAACCGATCAAGTACCGAAACTACGGCACCTCCGAGTTCGAGCACACGTACAGCTCGATGACGATCCCCGGACTCCGATCCAGCAAAGTGTCGGGGAAGAGTTCCGTCAGCACGACAGCATGGTGACGATCTTGATGTACTACAGCAGCAGGGCTTCGCCTAAACTCCGCTACAGTATTATCGAGGACTATGGTGGCTGGGGCGCCGCACACGGCTAAGGAATAGATCACGTGGATCAACTTGTGTGTTCTTTGGGGTGCCCTGCCTCTCTATATAAAGGACTAGAGGGGGGAGGCTGGCCGGCCAAGGGAGGGCGCACCAGGAGAGTCCTACTCCCTCTGGGAGTAGGATTCCCCCCCCCCAATCCTAGTTGGAATAGGATTCCTTGAGGGGGGAAAGAGAGAGAGAGGGGGCCGGCCACCTCTCCTAGTCCTAATAGGACTAGGGGAAGGGGGGAGGCGCACAGCCACCTTGGGCTGCCCCTTTCTCCTTTCCACTAAAGCCCACTAAGGCCCATATAGCTCCCGGGGGGTTCCGGTAACCTCCCGGTACTCCGGTAAAATCCCGATTTCACCCTGAACACTTCCGACCAAACATAGGCTTCCAATATATCAATCTTTACGTATCAACCATTTTGAGACTCCTCGTCATGTCCGTGATCACATCCGGGACTCCGAACAACCTTCGGTACATCAAAATGCATAAACTCATAATATAACTCTCATCGTTACCTTAAGCGCGCGGACCCTATGGGTTCGAGAACAATGTAGACATGACCGAGACACGTCTCCGGTCAATAACCAATAGCGGGACCTAGATGCCCATATTGGCTCCTACATATTCTACGAAGATATTTATCGGTCAGACCGCATAACAACATACGTTGTTCCCTTTGTCATCGGTATGTTACTTGCCCGAGATTCGATCGTCGGTATCCAATACCTAGTTCAATCTCGTTACCGGCAAGTCTCTTTACTCGTTCCGTAATACATCATCTCACAACTAACATATTAGTTGTAATGCTTGCAAGGCTTATGTGATGTGCATCACCGAGAGGGCCCAGAGATACCTCTCCGACAATCGGAGTGACAAATCCTAATCTCGAAATACGCCAACCCAACATGTACCTTTGGAGACACCTGTAGTACTCCTTTATAATCACCCAGTTATGTTGTGACATTTGGTAGTACCCAAAGTGTTCCTCCGGTAAACGGGAGTTGCATAATCTCATAATTATAGGAACATGTATAAGTCATGAAGAAAGCAATAGCAACATACTAAACGATCGGGTGCTAAGCTAATGGAATGGGTCATGTCAATCAGATCATTCTCTTAATGATGTGATCCCGTTAATCAAATAACAACACTTTGTTCATGGTTAGGAAACATAACCATCTTTGATTAACGAGCCAGTCAAGTAGAGGCATACTAGTGACACTAAGTTTGTCTATGTATTCACACATGTATTATGTTTCCGGTTAATACAATTCTAGCATGAATAATAAACATTTATCATGATATAAGGAAATAAATAATAACTTTATTATTGCCTCTAGGGCATATTTCCTTCACCGGGTCCATAGGACGGCGGCGAGGGGGAAGAGAAGGTGCGAGAGGGACCTTGCGGAGTAGATCTCGGCGCTGCTCGGGTCGCCCTAGGAGGTGGGAGTCGAGGTCGGTTGAGGACGTGATCCATTATTTGTTTTTTCACTGGCTACTTGGTGATGCCGTAGGCAGGTGACAGACGTTGGTGTCAAGCTCAAAGACATTTTATTGTTCATTTAGTTTTGCAATATCAGTTTTTACGTGAGTTGTATTTTAACTTTTATGATATATATGAATGAGACACGTTTGGCATGAAAAATAAAACTTTGCACCGGGGGTTGAGTGGTGGGAGCCTGGCTCGATGCATGGGATGGGTGACGAATAAGTAATTCTTCACCCTGAAAGTTTAATATACAATCTATATATACTCAGAGAAAAACACAGTAAAAACATTGAATAATACAGGCTTTTTGCGAGAAAACTTTTAATCGATTCATCTTCAATCATGGCAGTACAATGAACACCAGAAATAATAAAAATTACGTCCAGATCCGTAGACCACCTAGCGACGACTACAAGCACTGAAGTGAGACGAAGGCGCGCCGCCGTCATTGCCCCTCCCATGTCGGAGCCGGGCAAAACTTGTTGTAGTAGATAGTCGGGAAGTCATCGTGCTAAGGCCCCATAGGACCAGCGCAGGAGAACAACAACCATTGCCGATGAAGAGTAGTGTAGATCGGAAGGGTCCAACCTGAAAACACATGAACATAGACGAACTACGACCAGATCTGAGAAAATCCACCAAGGATAGATCCGCCGGAGACACGCATCCACACGCCCACCGATGATGCTAGACACACCATCGAGACGGGGGCTAGGTGGGGAGAACATTATTTAATCTTCAGGAAAACCGTCGTCGTCTAGCCTTCCTGAACAGGACACAAACCCTAACAAAACGCGAAGAAACAACTGAAAGCATAACCCTCCCGCCGGCAAGGACTGAGATCCACCGCGCTGCCATGGCCCCAAGGCCACCGGAGACAAGGAGGACCGACGGCGGCGCCGGTGGGAGGCAGGGAAACCCTAGACTTTTCTTGGAGAGGAGTCAATAAGCTGATTTTCAATTGTGATCTTTGAGGTCATACAGGCTTTGTGTGTGCTTTACATGAGCAATCATGATATTTGTAACTTAGAAAAAAACAATCATATTTCTAAGTGGTCATTCGGGTTTTACTAATCTAATTGAGTGGTGTGCTTCAATATACCCCCCTCCCTAATCTTTTCTTGGATTTTCAAGGGTGTGACTAGGTCTCAATCGACTAAGACATAACATGTAGGGAAGAAAAATAAAATAAAATAAAATTTTCACAGCTCTTGAAGTTAGATCTCATGAATATAATATCCATTGAGACATCACATAACCAAGTATGTCCATTGACATATTTTTATGTGTGAAAATGATCATATTTATTATAAAGATTCATCAGAAGTACAAAACACCTCAAACATAATAAAAATTACATCGAGGTCCATGGACCACCGAACAACCTTTGCCGCCGCCAGAATGAATCATCGATGCACCGCTGTCGCCGCTCCAATACCGGAGCCGACCTGACCTTGTCGATGACAGCCGGGAATCTTCATGCACGTGCCCCTAAGAACCAGCGCCCTAGACCCGCAGTCATCGCCTTTGAATCCTTGAATCGATCTGAAAAACCTGACACCAAATATCACCGTCACGCACGCACGGCGAGAAACCCTAATCTCACTGCCTCAAGGAGCTGGCAGGAATCTACGCCGGAGCTCCGTCTAATCCGTCCCAATGGACGAATTTGAGGAGGATCGGAGACTGGAAGACTAACTCGAAGAAGGAGCGCCGCCATCCGTCCAAACGCTGCCTCTACGAGGACTAAAATCCTACCTGTCTACTAGCGGGAGTCAAGACACTAGGATTCTCTAAGTCAACTGAGATTTAGAAAGACTATTAAAATAAATTTAACCTCGTCTTTCGGTAATGCGGCACCAGTGTTCTCACTTGAAAATATTTTGGATGATCTGCACTTAGGACATCTTCAAGACGGACCCGTAAACCTCCCGCAACTGTCCGGACCATGCTATTCGGACCGCGGAAACCATCCAACGTTGACCTATATCGGTCCACAGGGCGGTTCAGACGCGATTTCTTCCGGAAACCGGAGACTAAAGTGAGGAGGTTTGCGGGAGTCCGGACCGCTCTCAAGCCCGCTGCTGACCGCCCTGACCCACCAAAAAAACCTCCCCACTCCCGTGCACGCTCCCGCCTCGCGCCAGCTGCTCGCATTCATGCCGCTTTAGAGCGTGCCGTTCCGCATTGAAGAGGCTCAGGGTGGACGCGACCTCTCACTGCCTCCGCCATTGAAGTGGGCCACCGGCCAAGGGCGTCGTCCTCTGCACGCCCGACTGAACATGTCTCCTCGCCGCATTCATACGCCCCCATTAACCCCGTGTGAACTCCGAGAAACCTACTCCGGCCACACGTCGTTCATGAGCGGGCCGACATTTAAACGCAACACCGATCGAGTTCCTACCGTCCGCCCTCTATTTAAACGAGGGCAGACGCCATGCAAGAACCATACCCCTCCGCCACTCCCCCAATCTCCTCCTCCATCACTCTTCCGATGGCTTCCGAAGAGAAGTTCTCTGGCATACAAGCCGGCTGGGTGGCCCACCGAGCCCATCGAATACGAGCGAGACAGCTCGCTGCTCCACCTCCCATGCCTCACCCGATGGAGCAAGTTACTGCCTCAAGCCGCCGCATGGTTCAGCAATTCACCGCTCCAGGCCCACTCGATGAGGAGTGCCAGTTGCTCCACACCGGCACGGCGGGGAGCATGACGGCACGGGCGTCATCGCTGTCGTCGACGACCACGCCCCCTGTGTCTGCGGCCTCGTCTCCCGTGCCTGCGATCGTGCCTCTCGTGCATGCGACCGCGCCAAGGCAGAAGCCGGGTGCGCGGATAGCGATTAGTCGGTGGCCGGCGCCTCCGCATCCATCACCATCATCGAGGACAAGTAGAACACGGGAGTCCACCTTGGGTCCCACGAAGGCCACCGCCTAAGCGACACCGACATACACAGCCAGTGTCTTGCCCGGTTCTTCTCTTTCGAGGACCTCTGTCGATCCCACATGGGCTTGACGGAAGCGGAGGCGCCGCCTTCACCTCCCGCTGAAGCATCAGCCGGGGGTTCCACTCCGATGTGTAGTGGGGAAGCGAGCCGTTCTTTGCGCTGAAGCATATGCCTCCAGGGATCCCGGCAGTTGGGTGATCGGGTTGCCGGACATGAGGAAAACAAAGGGATCCGCCGGCAGTGATTTAGATTAGGGATTAATTATACCTTTAAAGTCAGACTAGCGCCGCAGATGTAAATATACTGAAATCCATCATGTTTATACGTAAATTTGGCTTTTTTATATGAAATTCGTCATGTTTGCGGCCGTGTTTGCATGAATTTAGTCCGGTTGGTTTGAATTATGAAAATGCATCCGTCCAGTGTTGGATGGCTGCCTTCGCATCCATGTCCACAGACTGGTCTCTCTTGTTCGCGGACGAATGCGGAAGGTTTTTTTGCATGTTGCCGTTGAAAATACCCTTAAGACCAGGCAAGAAAATTCCAGAGCTTGATGTAACGCAACACACGCCTGATCGACTCCACTGATGCACGTACGCCGAATTGCTCCACCTCTTCCCTAGCTAGCAACATGTATGCAGACGCAAGCTGATCACTCATGTCACCTAAGTCCCCGCATTCACACTCGCCCACTTACGACGCAGGTTACCTAGTAGGATTACAGCGCGCGCCACGATGAACTGCGGGTCGGAGAGGAGGTAGCGCCATGATCGGCAGACGGTGCGGAAACGGCCGACTGATTTGATCGGGAGGCGCAGCAGGATCTCCTCCAGCACGTCCGGCGGCAGCTCGGCGCTGGTGGTCACGGCGGCGACGTCGCCTGATGGGTTGCTCCCCGGCTCCATCGGTCGATCGCGGGGCGCGCTCCTGCTGGTAGATCTGATCGCCGGAAGTATCGGGTGATCTGTTGGTTTTGGGATGTCCGAACGGGGGAAATATTCTGTAGAGCTTAGGGAAACAATTCGGGTCCGTGTATATAGCAACGACCCAAACATCAGACCATGCAGCAATATGTTTTTTAGGGGAATGCAGCAATATGTACATCTTTTTTTTTACGGGATAGCAATATGTTTTTTTTTAACTACATCTTCATGTCCAACCAGTTATTTTCTTCATATATCACAGCCCGATCTCAGCCAGAGATTGACAGACGCACCAAAGACGGCTCATAAAGACGAACCAAAGATTGACAGACACCCCTCATATGGGCCGGCCATCTCCAGTTTTTTTCCTTTCAGTTTTTTTTCATATTTTTCTTTTCTATTTACCTTTATCATTATCTTTTTTTCTTCTTTTTTATTTTAATTTTTTTCTCTTTCAAAATTTAAAAATTTTAACATCTTTCAAATTCATGAACATCTTTTTAAACTGTGAAAAGTTTTTGAAATAATGAACATTATGCAAATACATGAATATTTGTAGAAATTGTGGATATTTATTAAATTCATGATTTTTTTATAAATTCGTGAACATTCTCTTAAATAGTGCACATTTTTGGAATTCGTGAATTTTTTTTATGAAATCATGAACATTTTTTAATTCAAGAACAACTTTACGGAATAATTAATAATTTTTAAATTCATGAAGATTTTTAAAAAAAATAACATTCTCTTAAACTGAGAACATTTTTCGAGCTTGTGATTTATTTTTAAAATCATGAAATTTTTTAAGTCATGCACATTTTTAGAAATTCTTGAACTATTCGTGAAAATTCTTTAAAAGCATGATCATTATCTAAATTGTCGAAAAAATTTCTAAATTTGCTACCTTTTTTAAGTTTCAAACATTTTGATATCCCAAATTATAAAAAAAAATAAAGCACGAAGAAAAACAAAAGGAAATAACAGGGGGTGTCCCAGCCTGCAAATGGGCCAAACCGAAACGGCATGAGGGCGCGCCTAGTTTCTGGTGCGCGCGTCGCCGAATAGGGGCGCCCTTATGTCTCGCTTTTTTTAGAAACGCCTGTAACTTTATTTATACTCATAACAATTAGATGTACACTGATTTGGATCTAAGATTTAAAAAAATACAAAGTAACTTCTATGGCTAAGAACCACAATAGAATCTCTTGTAAACACTTTCTTCATGGTTTCAATCACTGCTCGAAGAAATACTCCAAAGACATCGGTAAAAAAGGCTGCAATTGAAGTGGAGCAATGATGTTATCACTATTTCACCCGCACGAACATTATCAATAATGATATTTGAAAGGGCCTTCAGGCAACCATAAAAAAATTAAGAAGCCTTGATCGATAAACATACTTGAACCGGGATCATCCCCTTGAAGTGCAGCCCGTCGAACCACTATATCCTTATCATGGTGTTGATGAAAGATTTTGCCTCCACAAAGAATCAAACTAGTAAAAAAATGAAACGACAATATAAACTCATTAGATCCAAATAATCGGATCCGCGCGGAACACTATGGCCTCGTTTCCTTTTTTCATGTTTTTTATTTCATTTTTACTTATTTTTTACTTCCATTTATACTTCCAATTATTTCAAATAAATAAATAACATAAAATATTTGCGTAAAATATTTGAAAAATGTTAACCAAGCATTTGATAATGTTGAATGTGTATAGAGAAAATGTTTCACATGTGTACAAAAAAAGGATACAAAAAAAGTTAATCAAGGATTTGAAACAAAACGTTAAAAAAGTATTTTTAAAATATTAATCAAGCATAAATATATATATATAATATGTTTATAAAAACATGACCATGTATTAATTTTTTTAGTATTGTAGTGTATTCAAAACATGTTATATTTGTATTTGTAAAATGTTAATCAAGCATTTAAAAATATCAAATGTATATATAAACAATGTTGACCATGTATTAAAAAAATTAATATTGCATTTCAAAAAATGTTAATTAAGCATTTAAAAAATGTTAGATATGTATAGAAAAAATACGAAAATACTAACGCCCACACTTGTGGCAGTTTTGCAACTTGCCCACACGCGTGAATCATCGTCCAGTGCAGTTTGCATGAATCTTGACACATTGAAGCAGAATTTGCATACCATGTAGGACGGGGCTGGTGTGTGGGTGTTGGAGAGTTTGCCCACACGTCCCGCACCACGCTGTTTGCCAGCTACGCTGTGTGGGCAAACTAGTTTCTGCCCACACAACCACCACCTAGTCCATGCGCATGTGGGCGAACTGATTTTCGCCCACATGATACTCCTACGTTGTGGATGGCAACTGCAGACGTGAACGTGGAACTAGGGAAACACACGTGGCAATTGTGATTCTTTGTTAGACAGCAACTGTAGTTGCGCGTACGTGGCAACCAGATAAACACACATGGCAATTGTGATTAATCATACATGGCAACTATGGTTGGACCACACGTGGCAACTAGGTAAAAGCAACTACTGTTTGACTATATGTGGTAAGTAGGTAATCACACACGGCAAATACGGTTTGATTACACGCGACAACTACCATAAATTAGACATGTCGAACTATAGTTAACCAAAACGGATAGAGTTGTCATACTTTTACAACTACACTTGTTATCCCGGATAACTACATCTGCCATCCAGGATGGCAACTAAATCATCATCCCGCGGGTACCTAACGTAGTTGCACCAGGACGTGTGAGCATTTTTGCTTTGTGCCACACGCACGGGGTGGAGATGAGTAGTACCTGTTGGGCGTGTGGCAGGAAGTAGTTGCGCCCACGTGTTTGGGCAATTCTAATGTCCGCCCACACACAGCCCGTGTGGGCTGCCTCCTGCTCATGCCACACACGGTGTGTGGGAGCATGTCTAACATACCACACGTGTGGTGGATATCGGCGTCCAAAAAAATTAACCATATGTTAAAAAATGTTAAATTTATATACAAGAATGTCGACCATTTATTCGCAAAATGTTAAATATTGTATTTAAAAATGGTTAAATGTGTGTGGAAAAAATGTTGACCCCGTGTTAAATGTGTGTAAAAAAACTGCGCACAGGAAAAATTTAGACCAATGTGTTCAAGAAATATTAATCAAGCAGTTGGGAAATGTTGAAAATGTGTATAAAAAAATGTTGCCCATGTATTATAAAATTATTAAACTGGTATTTGAAAATTGTTAAATATGTATTTTAAAAATGTTTTGGAGAAGAAACAAATAGAGGGAAAATCAAAAGAAAGAAAGAAAAATGAAAAAATGAAAACAAAAAATCCGAAGAGATAAAGGCAAAAATAATGGAAGAACTGTGAAAAACTGAAAAATAAGAAAAAACAAAAAATGTTAAAAACTAAGAATTAAAAAAAGACAAAAGGAAGGAAAATGAGAAAGAAATTAAAAACGAATGAAAATCAGGAAAGAAACAAATCAAAACTAAAACAAAAATGAAAAAACAAAGTTTAACTAAAAAAACAAAAGAAAACCAAAGAAGAAATAAGAAAACCAAACAAAGAAAAAAAGAAATGAAAAAAGAAAGTAAGTAGAATTAAGAAAAATAGGGTCTTTTCCCTCAAGTAAGTTTGGCGCGATGGCTAGCTCGCCTAGCTCTGCCTTTTTTTGAGGTAAAACTAGGGATTTTATTCAAAGTTCAGCACGGAAGGAATGCAAATAATACCCGGGAGGATCCCTAGCCACATGTGGCGACCCGACGGGGGCGACGACGCTGCCATAGCCAAAGCATGCGCCTCAAAGTTCAACTCCCTTCTCTCAAAATAGAAACTAATCTTTACAAAATCATTCATCCTCTCATTAATCTCTCTAAGCAGAAAATCATAAGATGAGCTAGCACCTCGCTTGATATCTGTAACGACTTGCATACAGTCCGAGGCTATTATCGCATTTGAAATATTGAGATCCTTGGCCAGAACAAGAGCTTCGTTGCATGCATGGGCTTCAAGGCTTGGTGCATCGACTAGTCCGTCAAGAACAATTGCTGAAGCTCCCAGATAATTTCCAAATCTGTCTCTGCACACTGCCGCTGCCGCCCCTGTGGTTCCTCGGCGAGAAATAGCGCCATCCACATTTATCTTCACACACGCATCATCATCAGGTGGCCGCCATCTTGATGGATTCTGCTGGATAGCAGGACTCGTTGTCGTCGTTCTTCCAACATTTGCCACTTCAAGTTCATCAAGATATCGATTGACGAAACTGAAAGTTGATAGTGGACTTTGATACTCATTGTCATGAATAGCTTTCCGCCGAGCCCACCATATATCCCACATCGTGACAAGGATCTTAGCAAGATCATGCTGATTTGTGGTCTCAAACAGCCAAAATATCCATAGCCTCGCATCATCAGTTCTGTTGGATAGCGTATGTTCAAGGACATCTTCATCACTCAAAGCCCAAATGCACCTGGCCATGTGACAATTGAACAGAGAATGCCGCCATGAGTCCACTTCTTCATTGCATATTGAACATGCCGGTGAGGTCGCCATCTTTCGCCTGTGGCGTACTATCCCCGTTGGCAGTGACATCTGAGCCAACCTCCAGACAAACACTCTTACTTTCGATGGGATTTTAACTTTCCAAATCTGAGACCATGCTTTCTTCTCTGCCTCCTTGTTGGAGTTGCTCGCACAGTGTTCTAGCCACTCCTCCCGCTGATGTTTGATACCTGAGATCATCTTGTACGCAGACCGTACAGAAAAAACACCTCGCTTATCATAGTGCCAAGCTCAAAAATCTTGCTGCACTCGAAAGCTAAGTGGGATATTCATAATCACAACGACATCCGGCTTCACAAAGTGCTACATGAGGACTGGTCTGTTCCATGTCCGTGATGTCGGATCAATGAGCTCCGAGACAACTTGAGGAGGATCAGGGAAGATCGAACACAAAGGTTTTAATTTATAGTCCCTCGGCAGCCAATTCTCATGCCATATACTCGTGTTCTCCCCCGAGCCGATCCTCTTTATTAAGCCCAATGCAAGCACATCTCGTCCTTCTACCAGTGATCGCCAGACCTGGGATGGATGAGCTCCCAAGGTCTCACATCAAGAATGGTTCCATCCAGGAAGTATCTTGCCTTCAGTACTCTAGCACTTAGAGAGTTTGGCTCTTGAAGGATCCTCCACACCTGGCGTGCTAGTAATGCAATATTAAAAAGCTCAATATCGCGAAATCCCATTCCTCCCATAAATTTTGGTTTGCACATTGTTTCCCAAGATACCCAAGCCGGCTTCCTCTGCCCTTGCTTGCTGCCCGACCCGAACTTCCTAAGAAGGTTTTGATGAAGCTATGTACTTAGGGTAGGGTCATGGATTTGCCCAACATACCCTCCCCAAGGACATCTCTACAAAGAATCAGAAGCAGTCGAAGAGAAACCATCATCCACTCGACCGTGAAGATGTGCTCACTCGACCACCTTGAAGACACTCGACCACCAGAAGATGATAAACCCTCCACTCTGCAACAGTCAGGACTTAAACCATAGCTTTATGGGCATTTACAACACTTTACTGCGGACTTTATCAGTAACGCCCTCCTTTATGAGCATTGAACCTTGTGTAACGGAGGGGAGCTGGGGTCCTGGCGTACTCTATATAAGCCACCCCTCCTCTGGGACAGGGGTTCGCACTTTCTGTAATTCACACGCATATATTCAGTCGACCGCCTCCGAGCTCCGAGACGTAGGGCTGTTACTTCCTCCGAGAAGGGCCTGAACTCGTAAACCTCGTGTGTACAACTCCTCCATAGCTAGGATCTTGCCTCTACATTCCTACCCCCCTATTCTACTGTCAGTCTTAGAACCACGACAGTTGGCGCCCACCGTGGGGCAGGTGTCTTAGCGACTTGTTGGAGAAGTTGCAATTTTTCCGATCCCCTTCATCATGGTTCCAGGCGGAGGTTTGGCTAAGGGCCGCGAGATCTATCTCGGCACGCTCGTGTTTGTCGCCGACGACTCCGCTTGGCTTCAGGAGGCACCACTCGACGCCGACGCACTCCCCGACCGCGGGGCGACGCACTTTCGCGCGTGCGTCCGCGACGTCCTCCTGCGGCAACCGTCGACCCAGTACCAGTCGACTCCAGCAGCTTTCCCCCTCCCTGCGACCCACCGGAACAAACGCTCCGGTCGGTCGAGGCTTCAGCGGTGGGTCAAGCATGTGGTGGCCCACCAGTCGGCCACCCCTCAAGTCGCGGCGATCGAGCCTGACGAAACTCTCTATGGCACGTTCGATCTGTCGACTGGCTCTGTAGAGACCACATCCGAGTGCGACAGCAGCGACCCGTTGGCGGAAGTCTTGATGGTCAATGGACCACGCAGCCCTCCTGGCTTCAACCGTGAAGACGGAGGCGACGGGAACGGCGATCCATCGCGCTTTCATGAGGAGTACCGCCCCGAACCCCTCTCCTTGCAGCAGAGGGAGGAACTTCGCCGCTGGAACATGGATGCATTGCATACTCCTATAGTCGGAGAAACCCCTGAGGCCCAGGTCTTGGAGCAGGCGTGCCTGGCCAACCTGGCTGAGCGCACTCGACTGGAGAACCTCCAGCGCGCACTCGACGATCGCGCTCGACAACGTGCTTCTGAGTCCAGTCGACGCCATCTTTTTCCACCTCCGACTCAGGTATACCGAACACCGATCCAGAATCTAGCAGCTACTGCCCGGATAGCAAAGTCGATCCAACCTTCCCAATCAGAAGTTGGCCGAGGTCTGGTGCAGATCAGAGCCTTGCTCCGGGCAGCGGGAGAGAAGAATACGGTCGTATCTCAGTCGCGGAATAGGATCCATAGCAGATCTGTGGTCGCAGACACAGTTCAGTCGGCCCATAGCCCAAGATTGCCCCCGAGGCGTGAGGGACATGGGGATCGGCGTGATCAGTACAGAAACTAAGAGCGGTATGATCGCCATGCCGATCGGGATGATCGTCGTCGAGTGCCCACACCTCCTCCAAGGAATGGGTCATACGTGCCTCGGTCACATGAAGACAGACGCCCTCACAGTGTCGGACGAGGTATTCTAGTCGACCCCAGGGAGCCAGGCTTTGATGCGAGATCTATTCTCGTGCAGGGCTTGATCGACAGAAACAGAGCTCACCGGGAGGGCTATGACAGAGATCCGCAAACCAGCAATAGGGTGCATGTCTGTGGTCCAGAGTGCTTCAGCAGAGCTATCAGAGCTGCGGTGATCCCCCCAATTTCAGGTTGGTGTCTGGAGTCAGTAAATTCACCGGAGAGTCCAAGCCTGACACTTGGCTTGAAGACTACCGAGTGGCTGTCCAGATTGGTGGCGGCAATGATGAAGTGTCCATGAAACACCTTCCTCTGATGTTGGAGGGCTCGGCTAGAGCATGGCTGAATCAGTTAGCGCCTGGCAGCATCTATACTTGGGAAGATCTCGCCCGAGTGTTTGTCAGAACATTCGAGGGCACTTGCAAACGGCCGGCAGGTTTGACAGAATTACAGTGTTGTGTTCAGAAACTGAATGAAACTTTGAGGGATTATATCCAGAGATGGATCACCCTGCACCACACGGTAGAAGATGTGTCAGATCATCAGGCAATTTGTGCCTTTAAGGAAGGCGTCAGGTATCGGGAGTTGAATATGAAATTCGGCCGGACAGGAAATATGACTCTGGCTCGGATGATGGAAATTGCCACCAAATATGCCAATGGTGAAGAAGAAGAGCGACTCCGGAGTGGCAAGCACAAAGCAGTCGCCCATGAAGCCGGAGGAGGAAACTCCGATCGGAAACAGAAGCGCAAGGCCGAGCCGGCTGCTCCGGGTGAAGCCTTGGCTGTGGTTCAAGGAAAGTTCAAGGGGAAGCCCAAAGGGCCGTGGAACCCCAAGAAAGTAAAAGATCAAGATGGAAATGACGTGTTGGATCTGCCGTGCCATATCCACACCAAAAAAGATGAAGAAGGTAATTTCATTTACCCGAAGCACACCACTCGGCAGTGTCGGCTCCTAATCCAGCAGTTCCGAGAGAAACAACCCAATGAAAAGGAGGAGGAAGCAGACAAGGTCGTGGATGAGGGAGAGGATTATGATGGTTATGCCCACGTGAATTCCACTCTGATGATTTTTGCTGACGTTGAGAGCAAAATTCGATTGGAAGTCATCAACATGGAAGTGAACATGGTCCCTCCGGTGACACCCAGTTACTTGAAGTGGTCGCAGACTGCCATTACATTCGACCAGTTTGACCATCCAGTGCACATTGCCACCCCTAGGAGGCAAGCGCTAGTGGTAGACCCGGTGATCGAAGGCACTCGACTGACAAAGGTCCTGATGGACGGTGGCAGTGGCCTAAACATACTGTATGCAGAGACATTGAAGGGAATGGGCATTCCGATGTCCAGACTCAGTGAAAGCCATATGAGTTTCCATGGGGTCATTCCAGGCAAGAAGGCTGCATCCCTCGGTCAGATTGCGCTCGACGTGGTTTTCGATGATTCCAAAAATTACCGCAAAGAAAAGTTGACGTTTGAAGTTGTGGATTTCCAGAGAGCTTATTATGCAATTCTGGGCAAGCCAGCTTATGCACGATTTATGGCTCGACCATGTTAAGTGTACCTAAAACTGAAGATGCCTGGTCCCAGAGGAGTGATCACTATCTCTGGTAACCGGAAGAAGGCAGAAGAATGCTTCCAGAAGGGCTCAAAGATCGCCGATGCCCAGATGGCCATGGTAGAATTGCAAGAATACCAAAAAATGCAGATCCGAGTGACTTGCTGCGAGCCAAGAAGCCAGCCACAGATTCAGTATTCAAGTCGTCTGGTGAAACAAAGTCGATTCACATTCACCCGACAGATCCCAATGCAGCTCCGACTCACATTTCGACCACACTCGACTCCAAATAGGAAGAAGCGCTCGTCCAGTTCCTCCATAAGAACTGGGACATCTTTGCATGGAAGCCTTCTGACATGCCGGGTGTTCCCAGGGGACTGGCTGAGCATCTTTTGCGAGTCGACCCGAAGGTGAAACCAGTCAAAGAACATCTTCGACGGTCCACCGTCCAGAAAAGAAAGGCAATCGGTGAAGAGGTGGCTCGGCTTTTGGCAGCTAAGTTTATCCGAGAGATTTACCACTCCGAGTGGTTAGCCAATGTTGTCATGGTCCCAAAGAAAGACGACTCACTTCGCATGTGCATTGATTTCAAGCATATCAATCGGGCCTGCCCGAAAGATCACTTCCCTCTCCCTCGCATCGATCAGATAGTTGACTCGACTGCAGGGTGCGAGCGTTTGTCCTTTTTGGACGCCTACTCCGGGTACCACCAGATCCATCTATACGGACCCGACGAAATAAAGACAACCTTTATCACCCCGTTTGGGTGCTTTTGTTATGTCACAATGCCATTCAGTTTGAAGAATGCCGGAGCCACATTCATGCGGATGATTCAGAAGTGCCTACTCACTCAGATCAGTCGGAATGTGGAAGCATACATGGATGACACTGTGGTCAAGTCACGTAAAGGTTCCGACCTACTGACTGGCCTTGCTGAAACCATTGCCAACCTCAGAAGGTATGATATCAAGCTCAATCCATCAAAGTGCACGTTTGGAGTTCCAGGAAGAAAGTTACTCGGTTTCCTTGTTTCCAAACGAGGAATCGATGCTAACCCAGAGAAAGTAGGCGCTATACTCCGAATGAAACGCCCTGTGCGTGTGCATGATGTCCAGAAGCTTACTGGTTGCTTGGCCGCCCTAAGTCGATTCATTTCTCGCCTCGGTGAAAAGGCGCTACCTCTTTACCGACTGATGAAGAAATCAGATAAGTTCGAGTGGACCCCGGAAGCTGATGCAGTGTTTGCAGAGCTAAAAGCCCTGCTTTCCACCTAGCCGGTGCTTGCTGCTCCAATCAGCAAAGAGCCTCTACTGCTTTATATAGGAGCCACTGGACAAGTCGTCAGTATAGTACTTACGGTCGAGCGGGAAGAAAAAGGAAAAGCTTATAAAGTTGAATGCCTAGTTTATTATATTTCTGAAGTCCTAACCCCGTCAAAGCAGAGATATCCTCATTATCAGAAGCTTGTCTATGGGATTTACATGACCACGAAGAAGGTTGCACACTATTTCTCGGATCACTCTGTTACAGTCGTCAGTGACGCTCCATTGTCAGAGATTCTGCACAACAGAGATGCAACTGGTCGAGTGGCCAAATGGGCGATTGAACTCCTTCCCTTGGATATCAAGTTTGAGGCAAAGAAAGCTATCAAGTCCCAAGCAATAGCAGATTTCCTTGCCGAGTGGATCAAATAGCAACTGCCGACTCAAGTTCACTCTAAGCACTGGACCATGTTCTTTGACGGATCCAAGATGTTGAACGGTTCTGGTGCTGGGGTAGTTCTGGTATCCCCCCGAGGAGACAGGCTTAGATATGTCCTCCAGATTCACTTTGATTCCTCCAACAATGAAGCAGAATATGAAGCACTCCTGTATGGGTTGCGCATGGCCATCTCACTCGGCGTCCGTCGCCTCATGGTCTATGGCGACTCAGATTTGGTAGTTAATCAAGTGATGAAGGAGTGGGACATCAGAAGCCCAGCCATGACTGGTTACCGCAACGCGGTGAGAAAGCTTGAGAAGAAGTTTGAGGGGTTAGAACTCCACCACATACCCCGACTGAAAAATCAAGCAGCCGATGACTTGGCAAAGATAGGTTCCAAGAGAGAAGCCATTCCTAGCCATGTGTTTTTGGAGCATATTCACTCGCCGACGGTTCAGGAAGATCCCTTTACTGAGGAGCCCCCGCAACCTAAGAGTGCCACAGATCTGACTGAAGTCGAGGTCCCAGCCGTGGTCGACCTGATCATGGAGGTTCTGGCCATTACTCCCGACTGGACGGTGCCCTACATTGCGTACATCCTCAGGAAAGAACTCCCAGAGGATGAAGAAGAGGCTCGACAGATCGTCCGTCCATCCAAGGCCTTTACTATGATAAGAGGACAACTCTTCAGGGAAAGCATGACTAGAGTCGGTCAGAAATGCATAACACCATTCGGGGACCTATGGTCATCATGCGTCCTCTCGGGCCATCGTGGCTAAAGCATACCGAGCTGGATTCTATTGGCCACGAGCAAATGAGATGGCGAAAGATATAGTCGACAGATGTGAAGGCTGCCAGTTTTACTCCGACATGTCTCACAAGCCAGCGTCAGCCCTGAAGACCATCCCCCTCATCTGTCCCTTTGCTTTTTGGGGACTGGATATGGTTGGACCACTGAGAACTGGCAAGAGCGGCTTCATTCATGCGCTCGTTGCAGTCGACAAGTTTACCAAATGGATCAAAGCTAGACCTATCAAGAACCTTGATGCTAGCACCGCTGTCAGTTTTATCAGAGAATTGACATTCAGATATGGAGTCCCACACAGCATCATCACGGACAATGGGTCGAACTTTGATTCCGATGAGTTCAGAGCTTTCTCCGCCTCTCAGGGCACTCAAGTCGACTATGCTTCAGTCACTCACCCGCAGTCGAACGGACAAGCAGAAAGAGCCAATGGCCTAATTCTCAAAGGACTGAAACCCCGACTGATGCATGATCTCAAACACGCAGCATGCGCTTGGGTTGATGAACTTTCGTCAGTTCTGTGGGGTTTAAGGACAACTCCTAATCGGTCGACTGGACAAACTCCTTTCTTCTTAGTCTATGAAGCCGAAGCTGTTCTGCCAAGTGACCTGCTCCACAATGCACCCCGAGTCGAGATCTTCCCCGAAGAAGAAGCAGAACAGGCCCGGCAAGATTCAGTCGATCTCTTAGAGGAGGAAAGAGAGATGGCCTTGATCCGGTCGACCATTTATCAGCAAGACTTACGTCAATTCCACGCCAGAAATGTAAGGGGTCGAGCCTTTCAAGAAGGAGACCTGGTTCTCCGAGTGGATCAACAGAAACCGCACAAGCTTGCCCCAACTTGGGAGGGCCCCTTCATCATCACCAAAGTTCTCCACAACGGAGCATACCATCTTTATAGTATTGAGCATCAGAAAGACGAGCCACGGGCTTGGAACGTGGAGCTGCTCCGCCCCTTTTATACTTAAGCACTCGTTCGAATAAAATGTAATAAGAAACACCTTTGTAATTTGTTTATCAAAGACAAGAGCTTATGGTTATATCATTCGATTGTTGTGTTCTTATGTACTTCTGAAATCCCCCAGTGGGTGGGCTTAGTTGCGAATCTGTTTCGCCTAAGTTCGAAAGAAAATCCTACCGAGTGGAGAGCAATCGTCCCACTCGAAGGCTTAGCTGCAGTCCAGTACTCGCCTAAGTTCTCCCTCTAGGAGGCTTAGCTGCAGTCTAGTACTCGCCTAAGTTTGAAAAATCCTACCGAGTGGAGAGCAATCCTCCCACTCGGGGGCTTAGCTGCAGTCCAGTACTCGCCTAAGTTCTCCCACTAGGAGGCTTAGCTGCAGTCCAGTACTCGCCTAAGTTTGAAAAATCCTACCGAGTGGAGAGCAATCCTCCCAGTCGGGGGCTTAGCTGCAGTCCAGTACTCGCCTAAGTTCTCTCACTAAGAGACTTAGCTGCAGCCCGGTACTCGCCTAAGTTTGAAAAAATCCTACCGAGTGGAGAGCAATCCTCCCACTCGGGGGCTTAGCTGCAGTCCAGTACTCGCCTAAGTTCTCTCACTAGGAGGCTTAGTTGTAGTCCAGTACTCGCCCAGGTTTGAAAAAATCTTACCGAGTGGAGAGTAGTCCTCCCACTCAGGGGTCTTAGCTGTAGTCCAGTACTCGCCTAAGTCCGAAGCATACCCCTATCCGCAAGGATGACGAGGTGCAGGTCGACTGCAACCTTATCCTTCGGAGCTACGGCACAAGTACAACGTACGCTCCATCCCTATCCGCGAGGATGACGAGGTGCAGGTTGACTTCAACCTTCTTCTTCAGACCTACGGCACAAGTACAACGTCCGCTCCATCCCTACCCGCAAGGACGACGAAGCGCAGGTCGACTGGAGCCGCCACCTCAGAGCTTCGTCTCCAGCGCAAAGACTATTCCAAGCAGTGAGCGAAGTCCATTCGAAGGCAAACACAAGCACATTTGGAGATAAACCAAATTCAGATAAATCCTAAAAGTTCCAAGCAGCAAATCAAAAGTACTTGGGCACCATGCCCGAAGGAGTTCAACGGTTACAGCAATCACTTGGCATTCTGAGGCAAATTTAAAGCAGATTCAAGTTTCATAAGTTTGTTCACTCGGCCGAAGGAGGGCTGGCAGGCTCCACGAATGAGTCCAGATCGATCCCATCAGCGATCCGAGTGGCGGCAGCAATGAAAGTCTCCATGAAGGACTGGAAGTCATGCTTTTTAGTGTTAGCGACTTTGATCGCAGCCAGCTTGTCTTCACGAGCCTCCTTGCAATGGACTCGCACCAAGGACAGCGCCACGTGAGCACCAAACCGGGCGGAGGATTTCTTCCATTCTTGCACTCGGTCAGGGATCTCGTTCAGCTGAGTCATCAGGGATTCCAGGTCATTTTGGAGCGTCGCCCTCGGCCAAAGCGATGAGTCGATTCGGGAGACTACCTCCTTCAGGTGCACGAGGTAGCTTGTGGCGCTGGCGATACGGGACTCCAGTCGGAGCACGTTCATTCCAGTTTCGTCGCAGACTGGAGAAGTGATAGGGTCCAGACCCGTCTCGACCCTTCCAGTTTCCTCGTAGAAGTCTTGGCAGAATTCTGCAGCCAAAAATTAGTCAATCGACCGAGCAAGATCCGATCGCAAGCATCAACACAGTCGGATTAGAAGAAATACCTTCAAGCGTGAGATAAAGCTTCTTGGCAAGAGTCCTCAGATAAGCTTCCGTGTCATTCCTGTTGCGGATCACAGACTCCAACTTTTCATTCAGGACGACCTTGTCCTTCTTTAGACTGGTCACTTCGCGGTTAGCTTCATTAAAACAAGATTTCAGTTTGTTCACCTTCCTTTCCAGCGTTCCGATTGAAGCAAGCTTCTGGTCTGCGAGAGCAGTTTTATATTGGGCTGCTTTTTGCGCGGCGGCGAGGTCCGAGTCCTTCTTCTCCAGAGCCAACTTCATTTTCTCTGCAAAATAAACAATCGAATCAAAGAAGAGATCAAAGAAATATATTGAAAGTCAGTCGACAGTCAGTTACCTTCCATACCAGCGGCTTCGCCTTGAGCTTTCTTCAGATTCTGTTGGGCTAATTCCAAGTCGAGGTTGAGTTGCCTCTGCTTCTCCTCAAGTTCAGCAAACTTAGAAATAAGAGTACAAGACTTCTGTAGAAGGCAAAAGACGGATCATTCGATAAGATCTAAGGTTGTTTACTTCCGAGTGAATAAAACCTAAAGAAGTTCGCTTAGACCCCAGCCGACTGCACACAGTCGACTGCGGTCTCAGGGGCTACACCCAGCGGGTGCACTTGGCGTGCCCCCGCTGACAAAGACTCAACTTGACCGGTCTGCCCGGACCAAAAAAAATTCAGACCACAGTCGACTGCTACACCCAGTGGGTGCACTTGGCGTGCCCCCACCGGTTCGGATCCTACTCGACCGGTCCGCCTGAGTCGAGTGTAAGGAGTAAAAAGAAAGGAAAGTAGAACTCAGACCCCAGTCGACTGCCAGCAGTCGACCGCGGTCTCGGTGACTACACCCAGTGGGTGCACTTAGCGTGCCCCCACCGGTTCAGATCCCACTCGCCCAGACCGAGTGGAAGAACGAAACTACCAAAAACAACAAAACACCCAGCGGGTACTCTAATTCGACGCGAACAATAGCAGATTGTGTAGAAGAAGATTTTCGAGTAACATTTCCTCACAGAGCAAAAACAGTCGGAAAGTCTACTCACCTGGACATTGGCCCGAAGAGCAGCACTGGCGTCGTAGGCAGCCTGACTGTTCTCATGCACCATCTTCACCTGCTCCATCATCATGTCAGCCTGTCGGATGGCTTCCGCAGCCGCTTCCGACTGGTTGTCTGGGACGGGATAGCTGGTGAAAAAGTGAGCAGACGACCCAGGTGCGGCGGCTTGGAGCTCCATGGTGTGGAGTTGGACGACTGAAGGAATCATAGGCGCAGTCGGCGGTGTGGGGTGCCCACTCGACAAGGGTGCATTGAAGGTCATAGAGGCCCTGCCCGTGTCTTTAGGTTGACGGACGGGAGGTGTCGTTGTGGGTTCTTGCCGAGACATCCTACCAGCTGCTACCTTCTTGCTCTTCATGGGCTTAAGAGCCACATCTTCATCGTCATCTGGAAGATCGATGACGTTGGGTAGAGCTGCAAGGCAGATCATTCGACCCCAAGTGAACCACTAGAACGCAATCGACCAAAGAATCAAGAACAAAATCGCAAGTGTTTATACCTGGGTTGGAGGTTACCGCATCTTCCATCTCTCGTCCCAGTACTGGAGAGAAGAGGTTCCTGACGTAGCAGCACTGCAAATACCCGCATTCAATCGGTTATGTCCGGTTAATCGAGTCGATGAAAAGGACAAGTCAGATGATTACCCGGAGATAGTAGGGACGGTCACTTTGATCCTGGGCAAAGCTTTTGGCAGTTTGGAGGAGGTGGCTTTCGGTGCTTTCGGCGCTGGAGGCGGCACAACTTTGGACTGCTTTGCAGCCTTCTCAGTCGGCGTTGGGGAAGACGTCCTGGGACGCTTTGAAGACTGTCCAATCGGCGCGGCCACCAATTCCGGAGCGCTCACCGGGTTGTGAGCGTGTTTGGATCTCCTCTCCCTGCAAGGAGGCGAGTCGACTTCTTCGTCATCAGTCGATTCGTCGCTCTCCTCGTCCTCCTGGGCATCCGAGTGCCCCTCGCCGCTCTCGCCCCCGCTCGCTTCTTCCTCGACGTCTTGTTCCTACACTCCGTTGGGCATTGAGTACATGTCGATGAGGGCCTGAAAAGACAACGATCAAAGGAAATTCAGTCGACCATAAACAAGATGTCACACGGTGAATCGGAAAGATACTTGATAAAACAGAATTATACCTGCTCCGGCTGGTGCGAGTTGTCAAATGGAATCACCCTCCTAGACCCTCGAGGGTTGTCTTTGTTGTTGGTGATCCCCATCAATCACTTCTCCAAGGTATCCTCGCTGACATCCTCCGGGTGGATCCGAGTGGAATCCTCGAGCCCAGAGTACATCCACATCGGATGATCACGCGCCTGAAGCGGTTGGATGCGTCGACCGAGAAAGACCTCCGGCAGGTCCATTCCGGTCACCCCGTCGCGGACGAGTTGGACGACCCGCTCGACCAGCACCTTGACCAGCGCCTTCTCTTCTGGAACTACCTTTAGGGGGGCGGACTTCTCCACTCGAGCCAAGGAAAAGGGAGGAAGTCCAGTCGACTGACCCGGGGTCGGCTGATCCTTGCAGTAGAACCAAGTCGACTGCCAGCCCTGGACCGAGTCGGGAAGGATCATGGCTGGGAAGGTACTCTTGCTCCTCATCTAGATCCCCAGACCCCCGCACATCTGGATCACTTCTGTCCTCTCGTCACTCGGATTGGCCTTTTTGACCGACTGGGAGCGGCAGGTGAAGATGTGTTTGAAAGACCCCAGTGCGGTCGACAGCCCAAGAAATTTTCACACATCGACATGAAAGTGGCTAGATAGACTATGGTGTTTGGAGTGAAATGGTGAAGTTGAGCCCCAAATAAGTCCAAAAAACCCTGGAAGAAAGGATGGGGAGGCAGTGAGAATCCGCGATATACGTGGGTGGCGAGGAGAACACACTCACCCTCCCTTGGCTGCGGCTCGGTTTCGTTCCCCGGGAGCCGTGCCGACTTGTGGGGGATCAGTACCCCCTCCACCAGGTCATCGAGGTCGTCCTGGGTGATTGTCGAGCGGATCCAGTCGCCCTGGATCCAGCCCAGCAGCAGGCCAGATCTCGACGAGGATCCACCCCGGCTGGTCCGCTTGCCCTTCGCCTTCGCGGTCGCCTTCTTCGCGCGCTCCAGCGCCATCGTCTTCTCTTTCCCCATGGCGACGGGTCGAGCTCGAGCGAGAGTCCGGCGACGAGGGCGGAAGCGAGCGTGGAGGAGAGATCAGGAGAAGAAGAAGAGAGAATGGGAGCGCACGGGGCAGAGGCCTGGCCTAGGGCCTTTTATAAGGTCATCCCCCGAGTGACTGACTGGTGGACCCAAACGATCTAAACAAATCCCACAACAGTCACGCGCGCAGTACGTGGCGAAAAAGGTGGCACGGGGATCGAGGGGACTTTCCTAATCCGTCCCGATAACCTCGGTTCCATCCCTCTGGCACACTTCCCAAAATTCGAATCCCGCGAAATCCGCGGAGAGGAGAGCAACCTGTCAGACTAAAGACAAACATCCTCTACATCATCATTCAGAATTCTACCGTGAAAATTCACTCAACAAAAACCAAGAATGGACTAAGGCGACTGAGAAAGGAGTCGACGTCGTCACCTCAACCCATTGTTCCAGAACAAGATATACTCATGGCACAAAAAATGGGTCGGAAGTGTTCCCAACTCCTTCCTCACTCAAACCCTGATCCATTCGGGGGCTAATGATGAAGCTATGTACTTAGGGTAGGGTCATGGATCTGCCCAACATACCCTCCCCAAGGACATCTCAACAAAGAATCAGAAGCAGTCGAAGAGAAACCATCATCCACTCGACCGTGAAGATGTGCTCACTCGACCACCTTGAAGACACTCGACCACCAGAAGATGATAAACCCTCCACTCTGCAACGGTCAGGACTTAAACCATAGCTTTATGGGCATTTACAACACTTTACTGCGAATGTTATCAGTAACGCCCCTCCTTTATGAGCATTGAACCTTGTGTAATGGAGGGGAGCTGGGGTCCTGGCGTACTCTATATAAGCCACCCCCCTCCTCTTGGACAGGGGTTCGCACTTTCTGTAATTCACACGCATATATTCAGTCGACCGCCTCCGGGCTCCGAGACGTAGGGCTGTTACTTCCTCCGAGAAGGGCCTGAACTCGTAAAACTCGTGTGTACAACTCCTCCATAGCTAGGATCTTGCCTGTACATTCCTACCCCCCTATTCTACTGTTAGTCTTAGAACCACGACAGGTTGTTTATATGCTCACATAGACCCCGCGGTATCTTAAATCACGCCATAGCATACGTTGGTATTGCTTGAGCGACAGATTTAGTGAGGACTTCCTTCCCTCCCGCAGACAAGCACTTCTCCATCCAACCTTGGATATGCTTCCAAATTCTATCCTTAAGATATTTAAAACACCCTTCCTTAGCTCTACCAACATCACTTGGTAAGCCCAAAAATTTCTCAGACAACGCCTCATTATGAACATCCAGCACATTTTTAACTTCCAACCGGATTGCCTCAGACACTCCCTTACTGAAATAAATAGATGATCTATCCATATTTATGCGCTGTCCTGAAGCATCACAATACAGTTTCAGCAACTCATTCACCTTGGCTGCACATTCAGTCGTTGCTTCAAAAAATAAGAGGTTATCGTCGGCAAACAACAAATGGCTCACTGCAGGTGCAGATGCCGCTACTGAGAGGCCCCTCACCCCAACTCCATGTGCTTTCAATAAACATGAGAGCCCTTCTGCTGCCAAGACAAAAAGATATGGGGATATTGTGTCCCCCTGTCGCACACCTCGGGAGGGCCTGAAATCATCTAACCTTCCACCATTAAACAACACAAAGAATGAAACTAATGAAACGCACCTCATCACCGCTTCCGTGAACACGGGACTGATACCCAATTTGAGCATGATAGCTTTAAGATAAGGCCATTCTAGCCTATCATACACCTTCATCATATCGAGCTTCAACGCACAGAACCGATTATACTTGATCTTCCTTGACTTCATGTAATGGAGACACTCATATGCTGTTATAAAGTTATCAGTTATAAGACGGCCAGTGACGAAAGCGGATTGTTCTTTGGAGATCACCTCGGGGAGGATTACTTTCATCCTGTTGGCTAAGACCTTTGACGCAATCTTATAGATGAAGTTGCAAAGACTTATAGGCCGAAACTGTCCTAGCATTTTCGAACTTGCAATCTTGGGAATTAGAACGATGAACGTATTGTTAATATCCTTCGGTGAGTCCTCTCCACTCAGCACCCTCTTAATCATGCCTGTTATCTCATCTCCACAAAGCTCCCAGTGCCTCTAGAAAAAATGTGATGGAAAACCATCAGGACCGGGAGCCTTGGTTGGGAACATCTGAAAAAGTGCCTCCTTTATCTCCTCATTCATATAAGGCACATTAAGCTGAGTATTCATATCCCCATTAATTCTCACAGGGATGTGAGATAGCACCTCCTCTATGCCAATAGTACCCTCTAAGTTGTATAGGTTCTTATAGAAATCCGTTGCCATACCTGCCACCTCCTCTGGATCCGAACTCATAGAACCGTCCGGTCGCTGAAACTGAACTATTCTGTTCTTCGCCCTCCTTGCACTTGCTTTCTTCTGGAAATATTGTGTATTACTGTCTCCTTCCGAGAGCCATTTGATGCTTGAGCGCTGTCTCATCATGATTACTTCTTTGTATGATAGCTCCACCATCATGTCTTGAACCATCTTCTCCTCAAGGCTCGGAGCAACATGGTCCGGCGTAGCTCTTAGAGCTGCTAGTTTCAGCCGGAGCTCCCTCAGCTCCTGGCGAACAGACCCAAAGGTCCTCCGTCCCCATGATTTCAGCTGTGTTGCTACCGTACTAAGTTTGGCCCAAAGCATTGCAGTCGTAGTAGCTGGCTGCTGTTCCATCCAGATTTGCTCAATGTGAGTTTTAAAGCTCGGCTCCCTCTCCCACATACATTCATACCTGAAAGGTTTCCTCATGGCTAGTCATACCTCACTTGTATCAAGCTCGTTGCTCAACAGAATAGGACTATGATATGATTTTCCCGCCGTCAAGTGCTCCAAAGTGGCAAAAGGAAACATTGATGACCATGTCGGGCTCGCCAGTGCATGGTCCAACCAAACACGACAGAAATCACCGCCCACAATCCGTTTTTCAACAGTCCAATCTAGTCCCTTGTATCCCAAGTCTGCAAGTTCGCAAACATCCACCGCCTCTCTGAAACCAGCAATCTGAGAAGCATCTCACTCATTAGGTCCAAACTGCTCCTCCAGCCTCAGGATCTCGTTGAAATTGCCAATGCAAACCCAAGGCAGTGAATTCTCTCCACGTAGGAATTTCATAGTGTCCCACATTTTATATCTTAAGCTCCTATTAGGAGCCCCATAGAAGCATGAGAGCCGCCAAGGGTCCTTCCCTGGTTCCATCACCACCAAGTCGATGTGATACTGCAAGAAAGTTTTTATTTCAACATTAACATCGTTCTTCCAGTACATGCATAAGCCTCCACTCCTCCCACTACTACCTACTCCAAAGCTACTATCAAAACCTAGTCTACCCGCCAAGCCTTCCACCCGGTACTTTTTGCAATTTGCGTCTCCACAATACATAGTACCATCACGCACACGCCTCCACGAGATCGTGGAGCTCACGAACCGTCACGGGATCGCCAATTCCACGACAGTTCCAACATAAGGTCTTCATTGTGCTCGGCGGTCCTCCTCACGGGAGGCCGCCGCTATTACATCCAGGTCGTCCGTCTCCTCCCCCCCCCCATCTTGCTTCCTCCTCTTGACCACTTGATTCTTCTCCGGTGTAGATACCACTGCCTTCTTGTTTGCTTCTAAAGTAGACCCCTCAATCATGAGCACATTCCCCGCAACCCTGCCAGCAAGATTGGGCACCTGTTGTCCCCTGATCACGAGTGTGCCATCCGCAGACACGAGGCGCTTGTGAACCCCCTTCTCTTCTCCCTCATTCCGTTCTGCCTCCTCATCTCCACTCCCGTTGTATTGGACACCCCATCCTCCCGGCCTGCCCCTGCCGGCCCTCCCCTACCTCGGGCTACTCCCCCACATTTTCCACCTCTACCTCCTCTATCACCTCTTCCTCCCATCCTTCTATTGGGGAACGTTGTAATTTCAAAAAAATTCCTACGCACACGCAAGATCATGGTGATGCATAGCAACGAGAGGGGAGAGTGTTGTCCACATACCCTCGTAGACCGAAAGTGGAAGCGTTAGCACAATGCGGTTGATGTAGTCGTACGTCTTCACGATCGAACTGATCAAGTACCGAACGCACGGCACCTCCGAGTTCTGCAGACGTTCAACTCGATGACGTCCCTCGAACTCTGATCCAGCCGAGTGTTGAGGGAGAGTTTCGTCAGCACGACGGCGTCGTGACGATGATGATGTTCTACCGACGCAGGGCTTCGCCTAAGCACCGCTACGATATGATCGAGGTGGATTATGGTGGAGGGGGGCACCGCACACGGCTAAGAGATCAAGAGATCAATTGTTGTGTCTATGGGGTGCCCCCTCCTCCGTATATAAAGGGGGGAGGAGGAGGGGGCCGGCCAAGAGGAGGAGGCGCGCCCAAGGGGGGCAATCCTACTCCAAGTAGGTTTTGCCCCCCTTTCCTATTCCAACTAGGAGAAGGGGGAAGGAGGAGGTGGAGAGAAGGAAGGACAAGGGGGGCCGCGCCCCCTCCCCTTTCCCAGTTCGGATTGGGGCAAGGGGGGCCGCGCACCACCCCCTGCTGCCTCTCCTCTTCCACCACTTTTGGCCCATCGGGCCCAATAACCCCCAGGGGGTTCCGGTAACCCCCCAATACTCCGGTATATATCTGATAACCACCGAAACCATTCCGGTGTCCGAATATAGTAGTCCAATATATCAATATTCATGTCTCGACCATTTCGAGACTCCTCGTCATGTCCGTGATCACATCCGGGACTCCGAACAACATTCGGTACATCAAAACTCATAAAGTCATAATATAACCGTCATCGAAACGTTAAGCGTGCGGACCCTACGGGTTCGAGAACTATGTAGACATGACCGAGACACGTCTCCGATCAATAACCAATAGCAGAACCTGGATGCTCATATTGGCTCCTACATATTCTACGAAGATCTTTATCGGACAAACCGCATAACAACATACGTTGTTCCCTTTGTCATCGGTATGTTACTTGCCTGAGATTTGATCGTCGGTATCTTAATACCTAGTTCAATCTTGTTACCGGCAAGTCTCTTTACTCATTCCGTAATACATCATCCTGCAACTAACTCATTAGTTGCAATGCTTGTAAGGCTTATAGTGATGTGCATTACCGAGTGGGCCCAGAGATACCTCTCCGACAATCGAAGTGACAAATCCTAATCTCGAAATATGCCAACCCAACAAGTACCTTAGGAGACACCTATGGAGCACCTTTATAATCACTCAGTTACGTTGTGACGTTTGGTGGCACACAAAGTGTTCCTCCGGTAAACGGGAGTTGCATAATCTCATAGTCATAGGAACATGTATAAGTCATGAAGAAAGCAATAGCAACAAACGAAACGATCAAGTGCTAAGCTAACAGAATGGGCCAAGTCAATCACATCATTCTCCTAATGATGTGATCCCGTTAATCAAATGACAACTCATGTCTATGGTTAGGAAACATAACCATCTTTGATCAACGAGCTAGTCAAGTAGAGGCATACTAGTGACACTCTGTTTGTCTATGTATTCACACATGTATTATGTTTCCGGTTAATACAATTCTAGCATGAATAATAAACATTTATCATGATATAAGGAAATAAATAATAACTTTATTATTGCCTCTAGGGCATATTTCCTTCAGTCTTCCACTTGCACTAGAGTCAATAATCTAGTTCACATCGCCATGTGATTTAATACCAATAGTTCGCATCACCATGTGATTAACAGCTATAATTCACATCGACATGTTACCAACACCCAAAGGGTTTACTAGAGTCAATAATCTAGTTCACATCGCTATGTGATTAACACCGAAAGAGTGCTAAGGTGTGATCATGTTTTTCTTGTGAGAGAAGTTTAGTCAACGGGTCTACCACATTCAGATCCGTAAGTATTTAGCAAATTTCTATGTCAACAATGCTCTGCATGGAGCTACTCTAGCTAATTGCTCCCACTTTCAATATGTATCCACATTGAGATTTAGAGTCAACTGGATCAGTGTCAAAATTTGCATCGATGTAACCCTTTACGACGAACCTTTTTGTCACCTCCATAATCGAGAAACATATCCTTATTCCACTCAGGGTAATTTTGACTGTTGTCCAGTGATCTACTCCTAGATCACTATTGTACTCCCTTGCCAAAAATAGTGTAGGGTATACAA
This sequence comes from Triticum aestivum, assembly GCF_018294505.1. Lineage (NCBI taxonomy): Eukaryota > Viridiplantae > Streptophyta > Magnoliopsida > Poales > Poaceae > Triticum > Triticum aestivum. The sequence goes on along the minus strand of NC_057812.1, from coordinate 646,748,262 downwards.
TAGATCTGGTACACAGCATGGCATATTTTATAGAACCTATGGCCAAGGCATAGGGAATGACTTTCATTCTCTTTCTATCTTCTGCCGTGGTCGGGCTTTGAGTCTTACTCAGTTTCACACCTTGTAACACAGGCAAGAACTCTTTCTTTGACTGTTCCATTTTGAACTACTTCAAAATCTTGTCAAGGTATGTACTCATTGAAAAACTTATCAAGCATCTTGATCTATCTCTATAGATCTTGATGCTCAATATGTAAGCAGCTTCACCGAGGTCTTTCTTTGAAAAACTCCTTTCAAACACTCCTTTATGCTTTGCAAAATAATTCTACATTATCTCCGATCAACAATATGTCATTCACATATACTTATCAGAAATGCTATAGTGCTCCCACTCACTTTCTTGTAAATACAGGCTTCACCGCAAGTCTGTATAAAACTATATGCTTTGATCAACTTATCACAGCATATATTCCAACTCCAAGATGCTTGCACCAGTCCATAGATGGATTGCTAGAGCATGCATATTTTGTTATCACCTTTAGGATTGACAAAACCTTCTGGTTGCATCATATACAACTCTTCTTTAATAAATCCATTAGGAATGCAGTTTTGTTTATCCATTTGCCAGATTTCATAAAATGCGGCAATTGCTAACATGATTCGGACAGACTTAAGCATAGATACGAGTGATAAACTCTCATCGTAGTCAATACCATGAACTTGTCAGAAACCTTTTGCTACAATTCTAGCTTTGTAGATAGTAACACTACTATTAGCGTCCGTCTTCCTCTTGAAGATCCATTTAATCTCAATGGCTCGCCAATCATTGGGCAAGTCAATCAAAGTCCATACTTTGTTCTCATACATGGATCTCATCTCAGATTTCATGGCCTCAAGCCATTTCGCGGAATCTGGGCTTATAATCGTTTCCTCATAGTTCATATGTTCGTCATGGTCAAGTAACATGACCTCCAGAAAAGGATTACCATACCACTCTGGTGCGGATCTCACTCTGGTTTACCTATGAGGTTCTGTAGTAACTTGATCTGAAGTTACATGATCATCATCATTAGCTTCCTCACTAATTGGTGTAGTAGTCACAGGAACAGATTTCTATGATGAACTACTTTCCAATAAGGGAGCAGGTACAGTTACCTCATCAAGTTCTACTTTCCTCCGACTCTCTTCTTTCGAGAGAAACTCCTTCTCTAGAAAGGATCCATTCTCAGCAACGAATATCTTGCCTTCGGATCTGTGATAGAAGGTGTACCCAACTGTCTCCTTTGGGTATCCTATGAAGACATATTTCTCCGATTTGGGTTTGAGCTTATCAAATTGAAACTTTTTCACATAAGCATTGCAACCTCAAACTTTAAGAAACGACAGCTTAGGTTTCTTGCCAAACCATAGTTCATACGGTGTCGTCTCAACGGATTTAGACGGTGCCCTATTTAACGTGAATGTAGTTGTCTCTAATGCATAACCCCAAAACGATAGTGGTAAATTGGTAAGAGACAACATAGATCGCACCATATCTAATAAAGTATGGTTACGACGTTCGGACATACCATTACACGGTGGTGTTCCAGGTGGCGTGAGTAGTGAAACTATTTCACATTGTTTTAACTGAAGGCCAAACTCGTGACTCAAATATTTCTACTTCTGCGATCATATCGTAGAAACTTTTATTTTTGTTACGATGATTCTCCACTTCACTCCGAAATCCTTTGAACTTTTCAAATGTTTCAGACTTGTGTTTCATCAAGTAGATATACTCATATCTGCTCAAATCATCTGTGAAGATCAGAAAATAATGATACCTGCCGCGAGCCTCAATATTCATTGGACCACATACATCAGTATGTATGATTTCCAACAAATCTGTTGCTCGCTCCATTGTTCCAGAGAACGGAGTCTTAGTCATCTTGCCCATGAGGCATGGTTCGCAAGCATCAACTGATTCATAATCAAGTGATTCCAAAAGCCCATCAGCATGGATTTCCTTTATGCGCTTTACACCAATATGACCTAATCGGCAGTGCCACAAATAAGTTGCACTATCATTATTAACTTTGCATCTTTTGGCTTCAATATTATAAAAATGTGTATCACCATGATCGAGATCCAACAAACCATTTTCATTGGGTGTATGACCATAGAAGGTTTTATTCATGTAAACAGAACAACAATTATTCTCTAACTTACATGAATAACCGTATTGCAATAAACATGATCCAATCATATTCATGCTCAACGCAAACACTAAATAACATTTATTTAGGTTTAGCACTAATCCCGAAAGTATAGGGAGTGTGCGATGATGATCATATCAATCTCGGAACCATTTCCAACACACATCGTCACTTCACCCTTAACTAGTCTCTGTTCATTCTGCAACTCCCGTTTCGAGTTACTATTCTTAGCAACTGAACTAGTATCAAATACTGAGTGGTTGTTATAAACACTATTAAAGTACACATTAGTAACATGTATATCAAATATACCTATGTTCACTTTGCCATCCTTCTTATCCACTAATTACTTGGGGTAGTTCCGCTTCCAGTGACCAGTCCCTTTGCAGTAGAAGCACTCAGTTTCAGGCTTAGGTCCAGACTTGGGTTTTTTTACTTGAGCAGCAACTTGTTTCCCATTCTTCTTGAAGTTCCCCTTTCTTCCCTTTGTCCCTTTACTTGAAACTATTGGTTTTGTTTACCATCAACACTTGATATTTTTCTTGATTTCTACCTTCGTCAATTTTAGCATTATGAAGAGCTTGGGAATCGTTTCCGTTATCCCTTGCATATCATAGTTCATCATGAAGTTCTACTAACTTGGTGATGGTGACTCGAGAATTCTGTCAATCATTATCTTATCTGGAAGATTAACTCCCACTTGATTCAAGCGATTGTAGTACCCAGACAATCTGAGCACATGCTCACTTCTTGAGCTATTATCCTCCATCTTTTTAGCTATAGAACTTGTTGGAGACTTCATATCTCTCAACTCGGGTATTTGCTTGAAATATTAACTTCAACTCCTGGAACATCTCATATGGTCCATGACATTCAAAACGTCTTTGAAGTCCCGATTCTAAGCCGTTAAGCATGGTGCACTAAACTATCAAGTAGTCATCATATTGAGCTAGCCAAACGTTCATAACGTCTGCATCTACTCCTGTAATAGGTCTGTCACCTAGCGGTGCATCAAAGACATAATTCTTCTGTGCAGCAATGAGGATAATCCTTAGATCACGGATCCAATCCGCATCATTGCTACTAACATTTTTCAACATAATTTTTCTCTATGAACACAATAAACTGGGAACAACATCGCATGATAAATCTACAACATAGATATGCTAATACTACCAGGACTAAGTTCATGATAAATTAAAATTCAATTAATCATATTACTTAAGAACTCCCACTTAGACAGACATCCCTCTAATCTTCTAAGTGATCACGTGATCCATATCAACTAAACCATGTCCGATCATCACGTGAGATGGAGTAGTTTCAATGGTGAACATCACTATGTTGATCATGTCTACTATATGATTCATGCTCGACCTTTCGGTCTCCGTGTTCCGAGGCCATATCTGTTATATGCTAGGCTCGTCAAGTTTAACCTGAGTATTCCGCGTGTGCAACAATTTTGCACCCGTTGTATTTCAATGTAGAGCCTATCACACCCGATCATCATGTGGTGTCTCAGCACGAAGAACTTTCGCAACGGTGCATACTCAGGGAGAACACTTATACCTTGATAATTTAGTGAGAGATTATCTTATAAAGCTACCGCCGAACTAAGCAAAATAAGATGTATAAAAGATAAACATCACATGCAATCATAATATGTGACATGATATGGCCATCATCATCTTGTGCCTTTGATCTCCATCTCCAAAGCATCGTCATGATCTCCATCGTCACCGGCATGACGCCATGATCTCCACCATCTTGATCTATATCAATGTGTCGTCACATGGTCGTCTCGCCAACAATTGCTCTTGCAACTATTGCTATCGCATAGCGATAAAGTAAAGCAATTATTTGGCGCTTGCATCTTATGCAATAGAGAGATAACCATAAGGCTTTTGCCAGTTGTTGATAACTTCAACAAAACATGATCATCTCATACAACAACTTATATCTCATCACGTCTTGACCATATCACATCACAACATGCCCTGCAAAAACAAGTTAGACGTCCTCTACTTTGTTGTTGCAAGTTTTATGTGGCTGCTACGGGCTGAGCAAGAACCGTTCTTACCTACGCATCAAAACCACAATGATAGTTTGTCAAGTTGGTGTTGTTTTAACCTTCGCAAGGACCGAGCGTAGCCACACTCGGTTCAACTAAAGTTGGAGAAAGTGATACCCGCCAGCCACCTGTGTGCAAAGCACGTCGGTAGAACCAGTCTCGCGTAAGCGTACGCGTAATGTCGGTCCGGGCCGCTTCATCCAACAATATCACCGAACCAAAGTGTGACATGCTGGTAAGCAGTATGACTTATATCGCCCACAACTCACTTGTGTTCTACTCATGCATATTACATCAACGCATAAAACCAAGCTCTGATATCACTGTTGGGGAATGTAGTAATTTCAAAAAAATTCCTACGCACATGCAAGATCATGGTGATGCATAGCAACGAGAGGGGAGAGTGTTGTCCACGTACCCTCGTAGACCGAAAGTGGAAGCGTTAGCACAACACGGTTGATGTAGTCGTACGTCTTCACGATCCGACCGATCAAGTACCGAACGCACGACACCTCCGAGTTCTGACGTCCCTTGAACTCTGATCCAGCCGAGTGTTGAGGGAGAGTTTCGTCAGCACGACGGCGTGGTGACGATGATGATGTTCTACCGACGCAGGCTTCGCCTAAGCACCGCTACGATATGATCGAGGTGGATTATGGTGGAGGGGGGCACCGCACACGACTAAGAGATCAAGAGATCAATTGTTGTGTCTATGGGGTGCCCCCTCCTCCGTATATAAAGGGGGGAGGAGGAGGGGGGCAACCAAGAGGAGGATGCGGCCCAAGGGGGGCAATCCTACTCCAAGTAGGTTTTGCCCCCTTTCCTATTCCAACTAGGAGAAGGGGGAAGGAGGAGGTGGAGAGAAGGAAGGAGAAGGGGGGCCGCGCCCCCTCCCCTTTCCCAGTTCGGATTGGGGCAAGGGGGGCCGCGCACCACCTCCTACTGCCTCTCCTCTTCCACCACTTTGGGCCCATCGGGCCCAATAACCCCCAGGGGGTTCCGGTAACCCCCCGGTACTTCGGTATATATCCGATAACCCCCGGAACCATTCCGGTGTCCGAATATAGTCGTCCAATATATCAATCTTAATGTCTCGACCATTTCGAGATTCCTCGTCATGTCCGTGATCACATCCGGGACTCCGAACAACACTCGTTACATCAAAACTCATAAACTCATAATATAACCGTCATCGAAACGTTAAGCGTGCGGACCCTACGGGTTCGAGAACTATGTAGACATGACCGAGACACGTCTCCGGTCAATAACCAATAGCGGAACCTGGATGCTCATATTGGCTCCTACATATTCTATGAAGATCTTTATCGGTCAAACCACATAACAACATACGTTGTTCCCTTTGTCATCGGTATGTTACTTGCCCGAGATTCGATCGTCGGTATCTCAATACCTAGTTCAATCTCGTTACCGGCAAGTATCTTTACTCGTTCCGTAATACATCATCCCGCAACTAACTCATTAGTTGCAATGCTTGCAAGGCTTATAGTGATGTGCATTACCGAGAGGGCCCAGAGATACCTCTCCGACAATCGGAGTGACAAATCCTAATCTCAAAATACGCCAACCCAACAAGTACCTTCGGAGACACCTGTAGAGCACCTTTATAATCACCCAGTTACGTTGTGACGTTTGGTGGCACACAAAGTGTTCCTCCGGTAAACGGGAGTTGCATAATCTCATAGTCATAGGAATATGTATAAGTCATGAAGAAAGCAATAGCAACAAACTAAACGATCAAGTGCTAAGCTAACGGAATGGGTCAAGTCAATCACATCATTCTCCTAATGATGTGATCCCGTTGATCAAATGACAACTCATGTCTATGGTTAGGAAACATAACCATCTTTGATCAACGAGCTAGTCAAGTAGAGGCATACTAGTGACACTCTTTTTGTCTATGTATTCACACATGTATTATGTTTCTGGTTAATACAATTCTAGCATGAATAATAAACATTTATCATGATATAAGGAAATAAATAATAACTTTATTATTGCCTCTAGGGCATATTTCCTTCACCTTCCACGGCCTCCCCCATCATCACTAGCCCGACCATTCTAAGGTCGATCTGCTGGGTTCTTGGAATCCCACAATATCCAATCACCCCACTCAAAAGTCCTCGGGCCATGAACTCCATCGCCACACTCCTCTGCCAAGTGACCCACCCGACCACAAGCGTAGCAAAAGTCAGGTAGATTCTCGTAGTAGACGCTGAATTTCTTGTGTTCTTTTAGCGTAATTGGTACAAATCGGACTAGGGGTGTGTTAACATCAATATACACCCTTGCCCGTAAGGTACTCGCGGGGTTTATCCTCCCCTCATTGACAATAGCATTAAACGGTGGCTCCCCAATCTTCGCTGCCGCTCTTTTCGCAAGATCTTTCCACCTAGTGAGCCCATCCGGCAGTCCTTTAACTCGAGCCCATACCGGGTACTTGTTCAATCTGTATTTAGTATCATATGAAAAACCATCATACTCCTGCAGCACCACCGGAGCCCTTTTGAACAGCCATGGCCCCCCTTCCATGATCTTCTTCCAATCTCCTAAGCAGTGGCACTGAACCAGAAAAAGATTTGGTCCTTTGACATTGAAAGTGACCCCCTGAGCCGCCATCCACGCATTCCTCATCTGAGTCAAGAGAGCCGCATGGCTAAACGGCTTCGTAGTGTGAACTCGAAAGAGAGCCAGCCAGCAAACATCTTTCACCAGATCCTCAACCTCTTCCGAGAAATTGAGGTCTTGTTCTTCCTCTCCATGGAGCCGCATGCCAACGAATTGATCTTCCAAATCAGGTTGCGGCCCCAAGTACTCGCCAAAAGCTTCCTCCTCCTGTTCCGATCTACCTCCTCCCCCCAAGACACCTCCAGGCCTGCTCCTATCCTCCATCCTCCCGCCTCTTTCTACCCTCCTAGACTCTCCCCCGATCGCCTTGCCATCGCTACCAAATCCCATCTCACCCTCTTATCGCCAGCTAACCCTAGCCCCGTATCTTCCAACCCTACCGCCTCATTCATCTTCAGATCGGCCATGCAGATCGCCCCGCACAACCGCAGGTGATAGTCCTCGTTAGCTCCGATAGAGACGAGCGGACGCCGACGAGGTTTGTCGTGGACTCTGGCTTGATCGCCAGAGGAGAAGATGGAACCCTAGGAAAACCTAGGGGAAAGATCTCTTTAGCTTTTGCTTGCCTAGCTCTACCTAACCCACCTGGGGATCGAATCCCTGTGAGCCCATTTTCTCCTATTTTAGTAACTCAAATGGGCCGGCCTGTTACTGTGTCTGCTTCATGCCAGAGATCCTTCCATCTCGCGTAAAGCGAGATATAGTTGCCGCGGCCGAACAGGATGTCCTCTTTCCGCGAACGCTATTTATCGCTTTAAGTAATCGCGCGGGAATGTCTCGCTCAAGGTTTCTACTCCCCGCGAGTCGTATTGGTCCAGCCCATTCGGGAAAGGGTAGAAAGTAAAAATACCTAAGAAAAGGGGAGAAGGAGGGCTTCATTCCTGGTCTCCGGGGACAACGCGTGCGGTACTAGCCACCCCACCCAGTTCACATACATAGTTAGTTGCAGGATCGTGTCCTAGTTGAGAGATTCAAGCCATTGTTTTCATGTTTTCTTTCTTTATTTCTTTTCTTTCGTTTCTTTTCTTTTTATTCCATATTTTCCCACATTCTTTTTTGCATATTTTTTCTTTGTTTTTTTTCACTTTATTTTTCTTTTGGTTATTTTGGTTCTTTATTCGGTTTTCTTTGTTCTTTTCGTTATTATTTTACATTTTTTGTATATGCCTAAAAATATTTTTCTAATACATGTGTAACATTTTTCCAATACAAATTAAACAATTTTGTAATACACAATCAACATTTTTCTATACATATTTTTTAGAAAAAATTTCAAATGCTTGAGTAATATTTGCAGAAACAAGATTCACATTTTTTAATACACGATCAACTTTTTTGTCTATACATGTTAAACATTTCTTTGAATGATTGATTAACAGATCAAATGAAAAGATCAACAGTTTTTGGAATACATGGCCAACATTTTTTCTGCACACATTTAATATTTCCCAAACGCTTAATTAACATTTTTCAGACACTTGTTCAACATTTTATCCAAATGCTTGACTAACATTTTTTTAAATACTTGTTCAACATTCTTCAAATACTTATTCAACATTTTTTAAGTACTTGTTGAACATTTTTCAAATACTTGTTCAACATTTTTTTAAATAGTTGTTCAACATTCTTCAAATACTTATTCAATGTTTTTCAAGTATTTGTTGAACATTTTTCAAATACTTCTTAAACATTTTTTAATAATTATTCAACATTTTTCGGATAGTTGTTCAACATTTTAAATAATTACTCATCATTTTTCAAATGCTTGTTGAATATCTTTTATATACTTGTTTAACATTTTTAATACTTATTAAAAGAAAATCCAAGTACTTGTTCAACATGTTAATATTTTTTCAATGTTTTAAATACTTGTTCAAATTTTTTTCAAATTCTTGTTCAACATTTTTTAATACTTATTCAACATTTTTCAACTACTTGTTCAACATTTATTAATACTTATTAAAAAATTCAATATTCTACTATATATATTTAAAATATTTTAATGTATAAGCAAAAGTAAACAAAAAAAGGAAAACAAAAAACAGAGGACAGAAAGAAAAAAAACAGAAAAAGGAGGTTGCCATGTGGAGCTCCCTGCACGTTAGAGGTCGCTCCTGTCGGGAGCCACTAGTTAACGAGCGCTCCTTCGGGAGCCTCGCAACGATCAGTGTCACTTTGCGCGCGATCAGCCATTCGCCACGTGTCGCGCTATGGGCGCTCCTTCCGGATTTTGTTTTTGTATTTTTTCACACGCGTTTTCGTCTATTTAAACGTTTTTCCTGGTTTTTTAGACATTTTAGTTTTTCACCGGTCTTCCTTAGCTTTTCGACAAAAAAATCTGAAAAAAAAATTCACGCGAGAAAGCGCTTTTTTTCCGCGAGAGTCATAATTTTGCTTTTGCGAGAGTCACGGTCGTGCCTCTCGGAAATGGAAAAAAACGTGTTTTATATTCTTTCCTTTCGCGAGAGTCATGGTTTTGCTTCTGTGAGAGACACCGTTGTGCTTTCACGAGAGTCACGGCCGTGCCTCTTGGAAACTGAAAAAACGTGTTCTATGTTTTTTCCTTTCGCAAGAGTCACGGCCGTGTCTCTCGAAAAGGAAAAAACGCGTTTTCTGTTTTTTTTTTCTTTCGCAAGAGTCATGGTTTTGTTTCCGCGAGAGGCACGAGTGTGCTTTCGCGAGAGTCACGGCCGTGCCTCTCAGAAACGAAAAAAATGCATTTTCTGTTTTTTTTTCTTTTGCGAGAGTCGCGGTTTTGCTTCCGCGAGAGGCACGGCTGTGCTTTCGCAAGAGTCACGAGCGTGCCTTTTTCGGAAAGGAAAAAACCCGTGCTCCCAGTTTGGTTTTTTCGTCCGGTTTTATTGACCGTTTTTTTCGTGAAAAAAAAGTTCGTCAAAACCTACCAACATGGAATCTAGTTTTGAAGATCTCGATGCGAAGAATCCAACGGTGAAAGCGGTTTGAGATTTTGACGCACGTTTGAGAGATAAAACATTTTGAATAAACGGATCTACAATATAAGTGAAAACTCACAGGTAGCGACAAATAACGCGCTGCATGTGCACCACTTTGTCGCAACCTAGGGTGTTAGAGTGATCTTTGCAACGAGTACTCATCAACTAATGATTTCGGCTCTTGTCTCGCTAAACGCGTTTGAAAAAGTTCACGGATTCCATGGATTTAAAAAAGTTCACGACTTTGAGGAAAAAATTCACGAACATAAAAAATGTTTGCGAATTTGTAATTGTTCACAAATCTTAGGGAAAAATAATAGAATGGTAAAGTTTTGCGGATTTGGTAATAAATTGTGAATTTTAAAAAATCGCGAGTATAGCATAATTTCGCACATTGTAACTTCTGTAAAAACTTTAAAAGCAAAAGAAAACCCCAAAGAATGTAGTGCATATGTACGCGGGCGTTGAGCATCATCACAATGGCGTCGATGCTCCGGCCACCGCGTACACGTTTTGTTTCGCTGCCGCAACCATGTCGGCATCGCCCGTGCGAATGAAATGCTCCCCGGCCCTCCCCGACACCGTCTCGCAGAACACCTCACGGCTTACGGACGGGTGGCCTAGGTACCCCGACGCATTCCTCGACGAGGACACCCAGACCATGACGATCTTGTGTTGTACGACATCATCAAGAACCCCGCGTCGTCTCTCTCTAGCTCGTTGTTCTCCTCGTCGACCACAACAATCTTGTCTCGTGTGCCATAGACGATATAACCTCGCCAGGGACAAATGCTGCTTGTGCGACTGGAGGTCTACCATGCGCCCGCTAGTGCTCCACCAGGTTGTGGACACACAGTTCTCAATGACGATGAGGTCGTACGATGGCTAGACTGACTCGGCACGTAGCCCGTCCCGGCCGAACTCCACGGCGCAATCATGGGTGCACGCCTTGTAGATCAGCTCGTTTATCTAAACTAGGTAATTGTCCCTGCGTTGTCACGGGGGCCAAGTAATTTTCAACACAATAATACATAACGTCCTGTATGTAACTTGTCATATTTGTATTTCAATTCTTGCCATTTTCGGCACTAAGTTATGATATTTCCTCGTGTTTGGGTCTTGTCTTCGTTTTGCATTTTATCCTTGTCATGTATCTCATATCATGTCATCATGTGCATCGCATTCGCATACGTGTCCGTCTGCTGCATCCGAGCATTTTCCCCGTTGTCCGTTTTGCATTCTGGCACTTCTACGTCCTCAGGCGCCCCCTTTTTGCCTCATTTCGTGTGCGGGTGTTAAACATTCTCAGAGTGGAACGAGATTTGCCAAGCGGTCTTGGTATACCACCGGTAGACCACCTGTCAAGTTTCGTGCCATTTGGACTTCGTTTGATACTCCAACGGTTAACCGAGGAAACCGTAAAGGCCTCGTGTGTGTTGCAGCCCAACACCCCTCCAAAATGGCCCAAACCCATCCAAATCCCTTCCATCCTCTCGGCCGTTCAATCACGATCGCGGGGACGAAAACCGCACTCCATTTGAACTCTCCTAGCTCCTTCTATGTATAAATATGTGCCTCCCCCGTCCAATCTCAGATGAAACCCTAAAAATTCTACCCGCCGCCACTGGACATGTCCCTCCAGGCCGGACACGCCTGTGCCGCCACCCGCAGCCCGTGGCACCTCCGCCGCCACCCGCCGCCGCGGTCCGGCGAGCCCGCAGCGGTCCCGCCCGGCCCATCGCCGCCTCCCGTGTCCCCGCGCGCACCCCGTCGCCCGACTCCGATCCGCCGCCGCCAGCGCCCGAGCGCGGCGCCCCGCGCCTCCTCAGCCGCCCCGCCATCACGGGCCGCCGCCACTCCGCCAGCCGCCGCCCTTCGCCGCCTGCTCCGACGCCGCCTCGCCGCCGTTCGACCTCGCCGGCCCCGCCGCTGCTTGCCGGTGCCGGCCATCGCCCCGACCCGCGCCGGCGTCACTCCAGCCGCCTCCTTCTTCTACTCCAATGACGAGCTCCGGCGAGAACTCCGGCGGTCCTCGGTTCGCGCGCCAGATCTGAGAAACCCTAGGTCGAATTTTGCCTAAGTCCCTTTTCTGCATATTTTTTTAGCTATGTTCATCAGGCCATAACTCCGCATCTGTAGCTCCGATTCGTGCGTGTGGCATATCAAAATGTTCTTTAGGATATGCTCTTCATTTTGTTCCATTGCACCATGCTTGTTTGAGTCCATCTTGATGACTAAAATGCTGTTGCAAGAGTGCTTCATAATGTTAGTTTCTGTTTCTTAACAGATTATGGACATTTGTCATTTTTGCCATGATTATTGTGTGTCTCCTATGAACTTGAGCCCTACATGTGTTTTGGGCTATGCCATGCTATCTTTATAGGGGTGTATGCCATGTATTTTTGTGATCAATGTGGTGACTAGCACAAGCATTCAAAGTAGCTCTCGTGATGTTGCTGATTTCAGGGACTTAGAATTCTTCTAAGTCATTTCCCTGATGTTATTTTTATGCCATGTATTCATGTTGCCACAGAGTGATCCATGCCTCTTTTGAGCATGTTCAGTAAGGATGATTTTGAGATATTGTTATATTCTATCCATCCATGTCTTTGTTTGCAATTATGGAGTACCCTAGCATGACTCAATCTTACTCTACTTTTGCTATAAAATGTTCCTGGCAGATTGTTTACATGTTATTCAATTTTGCCAAGGTTGTTGTAGTTGATCCTTGCATTCTATGAGATGGTTCTTGCCATGGTTAGCTACTTGATCATGTCTTCTTGCTGTGGTATGCTTAGTTTGTCATGCATTGCCTTGTGGTGAGTGCATCGAGCTCACAAATATGCCTACGTAACTCTATTTTTACCATGTCCAGTTTTCTGCTAAGTCTGAATCTGTTAATGAAACTTGCTATGTTTACATGGGTGCCATCATATCTTATGACCCTTTTTGGCTTATGGTCAGTAGGAGACTTTTGTTATATGCTTTGAGTAGTTTCATGCCATGCCTTGCTTTGTCATGATATGTTCCTGTATCATATTGTTATCTTGCTGTAAACATTGTTTCCTGATGTTAAATCCTAACATGTTATTTTCACTAAGTCTGTGAAGTTGATATCTTTTGCACTTTTGCCATGCTTATTTGAACTTGCTATTGTGTGATTTAGCCGTAGCTCAGTGTTCATCTTTTATCAAGCATCTTGAGTAGATCACTGCCATGTCCTTTGTTGCTATGTTAGAGTGCAGTAGCTTAGTTTCTTGTTGCATTTTAGATGACATCGTGCTGTTAATCGCAGAATCGTGTCATTCTTGTTTTGCTTGCCATTTACAAACCGTGCATCCGATTCCGGTGATCTTTATATCGATTTCGACCGAAATCAACTCATCTTTCCAGCGGCGCACTTGGTTTGCTAAGTTGAGGCATGGTTCAATCTTTTCCTTCCAGAGCACGCATATGCATTGCATATTACATCCCGCATATCATGCCATGTTTTGCATCATGTTGCTTGCGCATTGCACCGTGGTTGATTGTGTTTCCCTTGCTTGTGTTCTTGCTTTGGGTAGAGCCGGGAGACAAGTACATGTTCGAGGAACCCGTTGAGTACGCTTACGAGGATCAAGCTTACGTCAACTCGGAAAACTTTGCAGGCAAGATGACCATACCCTCGAATCACTTCTATCTTTGCTTGATAGTTGGTCGCTCTATTGCTATGCCTACGCCGTGATACCTATCACTTGCTTTATCATGTCTCCCATATTGCCATGTCAAACCCCTAACCCACCTTGTCCTAGCAAACCGCTGTTTGGCTATGTTACCGCTTTGCTCAGCCCCTCTTATAGCGTTGCTAGTTACAGGTGAAGAATGGAGTTTGTTCCTTGTGGGAACATGATATTGTTGGGATATCATTATTATATCTTGTTTACTTTAATGCATCTATATACTTGGTAAAGGGTGGAAGGCTCGGCCTTATGCCTGGTGTTTTGTTCCACTCTTGCCGCCCTAGTTTCCATCATACCAGTGTTATGTTCCTTGATTTTGCATTCCTTACGCGGTTGGGTTATAATGGAACCCCTTGACAGTTCGCGTTGAATAAAACTCCTCCAGCAAGGCCCAACCTTGGTTTTACCATTTGCCACCTAAGCCTTTTTCCCTTGGGTTCTGCGGACTCAAGGGTCATCTTTATTTTAAACCCCCGGGCCAGTGCTCCCCTGAGTGTTGGTCCAAAATAGAGCCACTTGCAGCGCCACCTCGGGGAAACTTGAGGGTTGGTTTTAGTTGTACGTAGTGTTCATCCGGTGTGCCTTGAGAACGAGATATGTGCAGCTCCTATCGAGATTTGTCGGCAAATTCGGGCGTCTTTGCTGGTCTTGTTTTACCATTGTCGAGATGTCTTGTAACCGGAATTCCGACTCTAATCGGGCCATCCTGGGAGAAGGAATATCCTTCGTTGACCGTGAGAGCTTGTGATGGGCTTAGTTGGGACAACCATGCAGGGATTTGAACTTTCGAAAACCGTGCCCGCGGTTATGGGAAGATGGGAATTTGTTAATATCCGATTGTAGAAAACTTGACACTTAACTTAACTAAAATGAATCAACAGCATGTGTAGCCTGATGGTCTCTTTTCGGCGGAGTCCGGGAAGAGAACACGGTCTCATGTTATGCTTGAATGTAAGTAGTTCTAGGATCAGTTCTTGATCATAGATTATCGACCGTGCTTTTCTTCTTTTCTCGCTCTCATTTGCGTAAGATATCCACCATATATGCTAGTGCTTGCTGTAGCTCCACCTCACTATCTTTTTTCTTCCCATAAGCTTAAATAGCCTTGATCGCGAGGGTGTGAGATTGCTGAGTCCCCATGACTCACAGATTACTTCCAAAACCAAATGCAGGTGTCGATGATGCCATTCTAGGGGATGCGACTGAACTCAAGTGGGAGTTTGACGAGGACTCAGGACGTTATTACGTTTCCTTTCCAGACGATCATTAGTGGAGCCCAGTTGGGGCGATCGGGGATCTTATGCATTTGGGATTGTCTTTATTTTGGTTCCGTAGTTGGACCTTCATTGTATTCTGGATGATGTAATGCTATATATATATATATATATATATATATATATATATATATATATATATATATATAGAGTGAAGTGGCGATTGTAAGCCAACTCTGTACCTCTTTCTTATTCAGTACATGGGATGTGTAAAGATTACCCCTCTTGCGGCATGCCTACAATGCGGTTATGCCTCTAAGTCATGCTCCGACACGTGGGAGATATAGCCGCATCGTGGGTGTTACACAGTAGTAGATGAAAAATACACCGGTGAGCCCATTGCGGTTGCTATCACATATCGGCGTCTGCAGCTTGTCTTCTTCGACCAAGTCAGAGAGAGAAAAGGAGATATACGAATCATGTTTTTAGAAAATCCAAACTTTACAAAATCCACGCATTGTAATCGGCACAATTAGTTGTACTGGTGCTTGCATTTTTCTGGATTTATTATGCAGGCCTTTCGATGATGTGCATTCAGTGGGAGGAAACGTTTCCGTCGACTATGAAGGAAGATGTGATGACTTCGTCAATCTCAAGATGATAAGTCGTCTTAGTCGCTCGGAGATGCTCATGAGGATCGTGTGTGCGTGCGTGTGTAACCAATCCTCCCTTGTGTACCTAAATTCAATTTCGATTGGAAGAATCCCATAGTTTGACATAGTGCTCTGCTCTTAGTAGTGCACTCAATCACGGCATGGTACTCGTTCTCATTTGTTGTGCCACACACCTTGCAAATTCCATCCGTTGTAAGGGTTTCTTTTTTGTGTGTGGGGGGGGGGGAGGGGGGGTTGTAATGGTTCTCTTGTATGTATTTTGCTTAGTTGCCAGAGAATTTGTGGCTATTCTCCACCCAGAGATTCTATTTTTTACAGTACATTTTCCTTCCAAACAATGGGTGTGAGCATCGCTGGAGGACGAGGGCGAGGATACATAAAATAACACGACAAGGAAATTATGGAGGAGTGATTGCTGCCGGCGTGAGCAACACCCGGGTGAGGAGAAATGGTGGTGGCAGAGCCGAGGGAGACGCAACGTCATCGACATATTCTCAAACTTTAAATATATAGAATCGTGCGGTTGCTTCGGTGAGGAGAAGCATACGTCTGCCTCGGTACATCAAGGGCTCCACCACTGTTTGGGGATCGGTACATCTTGTGAGTCCTTATCCAAGTCCAAGGCACGCATAGGTTCGTGCATCTCGATCAAAGGACTCTAGTCAATCGGCTCTGTGGGTAGGGAACGGAAGAGAGTCCGGATTGAGGCGAACGGATCAACCAACCAACCCTAACAAAAATGACTGGTCGAGAAGATACCAATTGATCGATGGAGACGACGAACAAGCGATCAAAGGCCTCCGCCACCGAACTCGGCGCGGTGCTGCCTCCGGACTTGGCGTGGGAGATCTTGCTGCGCGTCCCAGCCTGGTCGTTGTGGCGCTTCCGCGGCGTCTGCCGGTCGTGGTGCTCCCTCCTCTCCGACCCGTCCTTCGTCAAGGCACACGCCACCCTGCGTCCAGGCTTCATCCTCGCCCTGGCCGGGGCCGAAGACCGCATCGACGTGGTGGACTTGTCCGGCAACATCGTCAGACAGATAAACATCCCATCGGCCGAGGAGGAACGAGTGCTGCCACTGCCACTGCCCGCGCACCCCGGCCCGTTCTATCTTTTCCGAGCCCGCAAGCATACCCGCGTGCTCGACCCAGACACCGGCGCTGTCGCCGCCTTGTCGTTCGATGATCTCGAGCTGCCGTCGCGGAAGAGGATAAGCTGGTATGCCCCCGAACCTTGTTACACGCTCTGGCTGGACTTGCCCACTAGGCAACACAAGGTGCTCCGCATCGCAACCCTCTTCCGACATGGGCGCCTCGAGCAGCAATGCGACGTGCTTACCCTCGGCGACGACCAGAGGTGCTGGAGGCGGAGGCCAAGCCCGCCAATATGTATCACGTCCAACCCGGGCGCCGAAGGCGTCATCATCCAAGGTTTCGTCTGATAAGAAAATAGGCAGTTTTCCGATTAAATTAATCCATGAATAAATCATGAGCATGACATGGACAGCATTGATAACACACTGATTACGATCTAACAGAGCATGTACTACGCATATAGTAGAAACATCTACGCATATCGCTAGTACTGCTACAACAGAAAGAAACACGAGAGGGATAAACGATGTGTACCCTTCAATCGGCCACGCAGCGGTGGTGGTGGCGGCGGCAGCAGCCGCGGCATCCTCGGCGGCCTTCTTGTCGGCCTCGGTCTTTTCAGCGGCGGCACGGTCGGCGTCGGTCGACATGGTGATGACGAAGGTGATGCCGATGTAGATGAACAGAAGCGAGCAGTCGCGTAATCGCTACCCAAAAACATAATCAGGATCCGGAGAAGCGGGGTTTCGGAGGCCTGCTCTCCCGTCAACCATGTACGCGGTGAACGGGACGGAGTCACCGGCGGCAGCAACAGCAGAGGAACGACGTGGGCGTGGAGGCGGAGATGCGTTCTGTTTCGTGGCGGCTAGGGTTGGCAGCGCCCCACATATATATGTGCGGCTGCGCGTGGAGAGACGTGGGCTGAACCCACGTCCAAGTCGGTAGCCCACGATCCGACGTCTCAGATCGTGGCCCTACCTATCAAAGACTCTCCATTCCTGACCGGCAAAAAGAAGCGCATAGGAGTGAGCTCGGCTCGGCTCAATCCCGCAACCCGCGGCGCGGCGCGGCGCGTCATGACGAGGCGAGGCGAGGCGTGGCGTGGCATGGCGAGCGGAGGAGGAGTGCGCGAGGGCCTCATCTCTTCTCAAGCTCCAATAGCATGAGGAAGAGAATCCCTTATAAACCACTTCAACGCTCCTTCCACTTTCGGGGTGGGACTAAACTACCCACCACCTTGTCATGCCACCTACATGGGCCCTTAGAGATCAAATCTGAAATTGTCATATGGGCTCTAGGCCCATCTCATATTTCAACAATCGCCCACCAGATCTCAGGGGCCCAATTTGTCCTTTGTTCCAAACGCTGTTTTGATATACCAGGATCTCAGTGGAGACCGATTAAGGTTGAGCTCCACCTAGACCAAGTAGTTACACTCCTTCACAACTGAACAATGGACTATGCCTTGAATTGTCAGTTTGGCATCAAGAAGTTTCACCACAAGTCTCACTGATACGAGGCTGCCGAAGGCCGACCCCTCGGGTGGAGCATATTAGTCACACTCCTGACCTGTTCATGAGCTTGCTAGAGATCACCCCAATCTCATAGACTATGACCAGCAGTCGGGCTCATATAGGTGTGTTCCTCCAAAGATCGCTCTGTAGGATAGCATCTTGCTTATGCATATAAGCCTTGGAACACATTAAGACAGTAGTCATCCTTCCATATAGTTTCCGAGAGTATTGCATCTCCAACGGAGTAGGTTAGTAAAGTTACTCTCCTCAGTTCACCACTGGCTTGTTTTCCCAGGTCCTACTTCACGGGATCTCCGATCACATAGGTTGGGTTACTAACATGGCAACTCATGTGGGTCTCATACCCATCTCCCTTGATGCGTTATCTATCACACAACACGTGATAGCCCTTCAGTAAAGGGATCTGCCAGATTCTTAGCCGTTTGAATATAACCCCACCTTAATGTCATCATGGGATTGCAGAAGTGTAATCCCACCTTCATCATCTCTCAATAGCTTGATGTTCAAGATAACATCAGCCACTCCAAGGTCCTTCATCTCAAAGTTCTGAGATAGAAAAGACTTAACTTCCTTGATCAACTTGAGATTAGTCCCAAATATCAGTATGTCATCAACATACAAACACAGTATAACTCCTTCGCCCCCACCATAGCGATAGTATACACATTTGTCGGCCTCATTAACAACAAAGACAACAGATGTCAACGTTTCATTAAACTTTTCATGCCATTGCTTAGGCGCTTGTCTCAGGCCATACAAAGATTTCACCAACTTACACACCTTTCCTTCCTGACCATCCATCACAAAGCCATCAGGCTGTTGCATATAGATTTTCTCCTTTAGCTCCCCATTCAGGAAAGCCGTCTTAACATCCATCTGATGAATGAGAAGATCATGTGAGGCCGCCAACGAGAGTAATACTCGAATGGTGGTCAGTCTGGCCACAGGTGAATAGGTGTCGAAGCAATCTTCTTCTTCTTTCTGGGCGTAGCCCTTGGCCACAAGCCTAGCCTTGTACTTTTCTATCGTACCGTCGGGCCTCAGCTTCTTCTTGAACACCCACTTGCATCCCAATGGTTTGCAACCATAAGGACGTTCAGTAAGCTCCCAAGTCCCGTTAGCCATGATGCAATCCATCTCTCTACGGACCGCATCCTTCCAGTAGTCAGCTTCTGGAGATGCATACGCTTCTGAAATAGAAGTGGGATTATCCTCCACGAGGTATATGAAGAAATCATCACCAAAGGTCTTTACAGTCCTTTGTCTCTTGCCTCTACCAAGGGATTCCTCATTATCCTTCTCAGGATTTTCATCATGTGTTTGGTTATAATATTCCATCGGAATGGCAGGTTCATGTTGGGGAACGTAGCAGAAATTCAAAATTTTCCTACGTGTCACCAAGATCTATCTATGGAGAGACCAGCAACGAGTAGAAAGAGAGTGCATCTACATACCCTTGTAGATCGCTAAGCGGAAGCATTCAAGTGAACGGGGTTGATGGAGTCGTACTCGTCGTGATTCAAATCACCGATGATCCTAGTGCCGAACGGACGGCACCTCCGCGTTCAACACACGTACAGCCCGGTGACGTCTCCCACGCCTTGATCTAGCAAGGAGAGAGGGAGAGGTTGAGGAAGACTCCATCCAACAGCAGCACAACGGCGTGGTGGTGGTGGAGGAGCGTGGCAATCCAGCAGGGCTTCGCCAAGCACCATGAGAGAGGAGGAGTAGGAAGAGAGGTAGGGCTGTGCCAGAACTTCGTGTATAGCTCCCATGCGCCTCCCCACTATATATAGGGGTGGAGGGGCTGGTTTCTTGCCCTCCAAGTCCATTGGGGCGTTGGCCAAGGTGGGAGGAAAGAAATCTCATTATTTCCTTCCCCACCGATTGTTATCCCCCCTTTTTAGGGATCTTGATCTTATCCCTTCGGGATATGATCTTATTCCTTCTAAGGGGGGATCTTGGTGCGCCTTGACCAGGGGTGTGGGGCCTTGCCCCCACTACCCACGTCCATGTGGGTCCCCCCATGCAGGTGGGCCCCACTCCGGAACCTTCTAGAACCTTCCCGGTACAATACCGAAAAATCCCGAACATTTTCCGGTGGCCAAAATAGGACTTCCCATATATAAATCTTTACCTCCGGACCATTCCGGAACTCCTCGTGACGTCCGGGATCTCATCCGGGACTCCGAACAACATTCGGTAACCACATACAAACTTCCTTTATAACCCTAGCGTCATCGAACCTTAAGTGTGTAGACCCTACGGGTTCGGGAGACATGTAGACATGACCGAGACGTTCTCCGGTCAATAACCAACAGCGGGATCTGGATACCCATGATGGCTCCCACATGTTCCACGATGATCTCATCGGATGAACCACGATGTCAAGGACTTAATCAATCCCGTATTCAATTCCCTTTGTCTATCGGTATGTTACTTGCCCGAGATTCGATCGTCGGTATCCAATACCTTGTTCAATCTCGTTACCGGCAAGTCACTTTACTCGTTCCGTAACACATCATCCCGTGATCAACTCCTTGGTCACATTGCGCATATGATGATGTCCTACCGAGTGGGCCCAGAGATACCTCTCCGTTTACACGGAGTGACAAATCCCAGTCTCGATCCGCATAAAACAATAGATACTTTCGGAGATACCTGTAGTGCACCTTTATAGTCACCCAGTTACGTTGTGACGTTTGATACACCCAAAGCACTCCTACGGTATCCAGGAGTTACACGCTCTCATGGTCGAAGGAAGAGATACTTGACATTGGCAAAGCTCTAGCAAATGAACTACACGATCTTTTGTGCTAGTCTTAGGATTGGGTCTTGTCCATCACATCATTCTCCTAATGATGTGATCCCGTTATCAACGACATCCAATGTCCATAGCCAGGAAACCATGACTATCTGTTGATCACAACGAGCTAGTCAACTAGAGGCTCACTAGGGACATATTGTGGTCTATGTATTCACACGTGTATTACGATTTCCGGATAATACAGTTATAGCATGAATAAAAGACAATTATCATGAACAAGGAAATATAATAATAATACTTTTATTATTGCCTCTAGGGCATATTTCCAACAGTCTCCCACTTGCACTAGAGTCAATAATCTAGTTCACATCGCCATGTGATTAACACTCACAGGTCACATCGCCATGTGACTAATACCCAAGAGTTTACTAGAGTCAGTAGTCTAGTTCACATCACTATGTGATTAACACTCAATGAGTTTTATGTTTGATCATGTTGCTTGTGAGAGAGGTTTTAGTCAACGGGTCTGAACCTTTCAGATCCGTGTGTGCTTTACAAATCTCTATGTCATCTCCTAGATGCAGCTACCACGCTCTATTTGGAGCTATTCCAAACAACTGTTCTACTTGGAGCTATTCTAAATTATTGCTCCATTATATGTATCCGGTCTCTCTACTCAGAGCTATCCGGATAGGTGTCAAGCTTGCATCGTCGTAACCTTTACGACGAACTCTTTTACCACCTCCATAATCGAGAAAATTCCTTAGTCCACTAGTTACTAAGGATAACTTTGACCGCTGTCCTGTGAGCCATTCTTGGATCACTCTTGTACCCCTTGACTGACTCATGGCAAGGCACACTTCAGGTGCGGTACACAGCATAGCATACTGAAGAGCCTACGTCTTAAGCATAGGGGACGACCTTCGTCCTTTCTCTCTATTCTGCCGTGGTCGAGCTTTAAGTCTTAACTTCGTACCTTACAACTCAGGCAAGAACTCCTTCTTTGACTGGTCCATCTTGAACACCTTCAAGATCATGTCAAGGTATGTGCTCATTTGAAAGTATTATTAAGCATTTTGATCTATCCTTATAGATCTTGATGCTCAATGTTCAAGTAGCTTAATCCAGGCTTTCCATTGAAAAACACTTTCAAAATAACCCTATATGCTTTCCAGAAATTCTACGTCATTTCTGATCAACAATATGTCAACAACATATACTCATCAGAAATTCTATAGTGCTCCCACTCACTTCTTTGGAAATACAAGTTTCTCATAAACTTTGTACAAACCCAAAATTTTTGATCATCATCAAAGCATACATTCCAACTCCGAGATGCTCACTCCAGTCCTTAGAAGGATTGCTGGAGCTTTGCATACTTATTAGCATCTTTCGGGATTGACAAAACCTTCCGGTTGTATCACATACAACCTTTCCTCATTAAAATCGTCGAGGAAACAATGTTTTGACATCCTATCTGCAAGATTTCATAAATAATGCAGTAATCGCTAATATAATTCCAACAGACTCTTAGCATCGCTACGAGTGAGAAAATCTCATCGTAGTCAACTCCTTGAACTTGTCGGAAAACATCTTAACGACAAGTCGAGCTTTCTTAATGGTGACATTTACCATCATTGTCCGTCTTCCTTTTGAAATCCATCTGTACTCATTAGCCTTACGACCATCGAGCCGTTCTGCCAAAGTCTACACTTTGTTTTCATACATGGATCCTCTCTCGGATTTTATGGCCTCAAGCCATTTATCGGAATCCGGGCCCACCATCGCTTCTCCATAGCTCGTAGGTTCATTGTTGTCTAGCAACATGACCTTCAAGACAGGATTACGTACCACTCTGAAGTAGTACGCATCCTTGTCATCCTACGAGGTTTGGGAGTGACTTGATCCGAAGTTTCATGATCAATATCATAAGCTTCCACTTCAATTGGTGTAGGTGCCACAGGAACAACTCCCTGTGCCCTGTCACACACTAGTTGAAGAGACGGTTCAATAACCTCATCAAGTCTCCACCATCCTCCCACTCAATTCTTTCGAGAGAAACTTTTCCTCGAGAAAGGACCCGATTCTAGAAACAATCCATATTGCTTTCGGATCTGAATTAGGAGGTATACCCAACTGTTTTGGGTTTCCTATGAAGATGCATTTTATCCGCTTTGGGTTCGAGCTTATCAACCTGAAACTTTTTCATATAAGCGTCGCAGCCCCAAACTTTTAAGAAACGACAACTTAGGTTTCTCTAAACCATAATTCATACGGTGTCATCTCATCGGAATTACGTGGTGCCCTATTTAAAGTGAATGTGGTTGTCTCTAATGCCTAACCCATGAACGATAGTGGTAATTCGATAAGAGACATCATGGTACGCACCATATCCAATAGGGTGCAACTATGATGTTCGGACACACCATCACATTATGGTGTTCCAGGCGGTATTAATTGCGAAACAATTTCCACAATGTCTTAATTGTGTGCCAAAACTCGTAACTCAGATATTCATCTCTATGATCATATCATAGACATTTTATCCTCTTGTCACAATGATCTGCTACTTCACTCTGAAATTACTTGAACCATTCAATAATTCAGACTTGTGTTTCATCAAGTAAATATACTCAACATTTACTCGAATCATCTGTGAAGTAAGAACATAATGATATTCACTGCATGCCTCAGCACTCATTCGACTGCACACATCAAAATGTGTTACTTCCAACAAGTTGCTATCTTGTTCCATCTTACTGAAAATGAGGCTTTTCAGTCATCTTGCCCATGTGGTATGATTTGCATATCTCAAGTGATTCAAAATCAAGTGAGTCCGAACGATCCATTTGCATGGAGTTTCTTCATGCATATACACCAATAGACATGGTTCGCATGTCTCAAACTTTTCAAAAACGAGTGAGTCCAAAGATCCATCAACATGGAGCTTCTTCATGCGTTTTATACCATTATGACTTACATGGCAGTGCCACAAGTAAGTGGTACTATCATTACTATCTTATATCTTTTGGCATGAAAATGTGTATCACTACGACCGAGATTCAATAAACCATTCCTTTAGGTGCAAGACCATTGAAGGTATTATTCAAAAATAGAGTAACCATTATTCTCCTTAAATGAATAACCGTATTGCGATAGACATAATCCAATCATGTCTATGCTCAACGCAAACACCAATCTCGGTGGTAGAGGGAGCGTGCGATGCTTGATCATATCAACCTTGGAAACACTTCCAACATATATCGTCAGCTCACCTTTAGCTAGTCTCCGTTTATTCCGTAGCTTTTATTTCGAGTTACTAACACTTAGCAACCGAACCGGTATCCAATACCCTGGTGCTACTAGGAGTACTAGTAAAGTACACATTAACATAATGTATATCCAATATACTTCTATCGACCTTGCCAGCCTTCTCATCTACCAAGTATCTAGGGTAATGCTGCTCCAGTGGTTGTTCCCCTTATTACAGAAGCACTTAGTCTCGGGTTTGGGTTCAACCTTGGGTTTCTTCACTAGAGCAGCAGCTGAATTGCCGTTTCATGAAGTATCCCTTTGTTCCCTTGCCCTTCTTGAAACTAGTGGTTTCACCAACCATCAACAATTGATGCTCCTTCTTGATTTCTACTTTCGCGGTGTCAAACATCATGAATATTTCAAGGATCATCATATCTATCCCTGATATGTTATAGTTAATCACGAAGCTCTAGCAGCTTGGTGGCAATGACTTTGGGGAAACATCACTATCTCATCTGGAGGATCAACTCCCACTCGATTCAAGTGATTGTTGTGCTCAGACAATCTGAGCACAAGCTCAACGATTGAGCTTTTCTCCCTTAGTTTGCAGGCTAAGAAAATCGTCGGAGGTCTTATACCTCTTGACGTGGGCACGAGCCTGAAATCCCAATTTCAGCCCTCGAAACATCTCATATGTTCCGCGACGTTTCGAAAACGTCTTTGGTGCCTCTACTTAAACCATTTAATTGAACTATCACGTAGTTATCAAAACGTGTATGTCCGATGTTCGCAACATCGACAAACGACGTTGGGGTTCAGCACACTGAGCGGTGCATTAAGGACATAAGCTTTCTACTGATCGCATAATCGCTACTATCAACTTTCAACTATATTTTCTCTAGGAACATATCTAAACAGTGGAACTAAAGCGCGAGCTTACGACATAATTTGCAAAAGGTCTTTTGACTATGTTCAGGATAATTAAGTTCATCTTATGAACTCCCACTTAGATAGACATCCCTCTGGTCATCTAAGTGATCACATGATCCGAGTCAACTAGGCCGTGTCCGATCATCACGTGAGACGGACTAGTCATCATCGGTGAACATCTTCATGTTGATCGTATCTACCATACGACTCATGCTCGACCTTTCGGTCTCCGTGTTCCGAGGCCATGTCTGCACATGCTAGGCTCGTCAAGTTAACCCTAAGTGTTTTCGCTGTGTAAAACTGTCTTACACCCGTTGTATGTGAACGTAAGAATCCATCACACCCGATCATCACGTGGTGCTTAGAAGCGACGAACTGTAGCAACGGTGCACAGTTAGGGGAGAACACTTCTTGAAATTTTGTAAGGGATCATCTTATTTACTACCGTCGTCCTAAGCAAACAAGATGCATAAACATGATAAACATCACATGCAATCAAATAGTGACATGATATGGCCAATATCATTTTGCTCCTTTTGATCTTCATCTTCGGGGCTCCATGATCATCATCGTCACCGGCACGACACCATGATCTCCATCATCGTGTCTTCATGAAGTTGTCACGCCAACGACTACTTCTACTTCTATGACTAACGCGTTTAGCAATAAAGTAAAGTAGTTTACATGGCGTTCTTCAATGACACGCAGGTCATACAATAAATAAAGACAACTCCTATGGCTCCTGCCGGTTGTCATACTCATCGACATGCAAGTCGTGAATCCTATTACAAGAACATGATCAATCTCATACATCACATATCATTCATCACATTCTTCTTGGCCATATCACATCACATAGCATACCCTGCAAAAACAAGTTAGACGTCCTCTAATTGTTGTTGCATGTTTTACGTGGCTGCTATGGGTTTCTAGCAAGAACGTTTCTTACCTACGCAAGACCACAACGTGATATGCCAATTGCTATTTACCCTTCATAAGGACCCTTTTCATCGAATCCGTTCCGACTAAAGTGGGAGAGACTGGCACCCGCTAGCCACCTTATGCACCAAGTGCATGTCAATCGGTGGAACCTGTCTCACGTAAGAGTACGTGTAAGGTCGGTCCGGGCCGCTTCATCCCACAATACCGTCGAAACAAGATTGGACTAGTAACGGTAAGCATATTGAACAACATCAACGCCCACAACTACTTTGTGTTCTACTCGTGCAAAGAATCTACGCAATAGACCTAGCTCATGATGCCACTGTTGGGGAACGTAGCAGAAATTCAAAATTTTCCTACGTGTCACCAAGATCTATCTATGGAGAGACCAGCAACGAGTAGAAAGAGAGTGCATCTACATACCCTTGTAGATCGCTAAGCGGAAGCGTTCAAGTGAACGGGGTTGATGGAGTCGTACTCGTCGTGATTCAAATCACCGATGATCCTAGTGCCGAACGGACGGCACCTCCGCGTTCAACACACGTACAGCCCGGTGACGTCTCCCACGCCTTGATCCAGCAAGGAGAGAGGGAGAGGTTGAGGAAGACTCCATCCAACAGCAGCACAACGGCGTGGTGGTGGTGGAGGAGCGTGGCAATCCAGCAGGGCTTCGCCAAGCACCATGGGAGAGGAGGAGTAGGAAGAGAGGTAGGGCTGTGCCAGAACTTCGTGTATAGCTCCCATGCGCCTCCCCACTATATATAGGGGTGGAGGGGCTGGTTTCTTGCCCTCCAAGTCCATTGGGGCGTTGGCCAAGGTGGGAGGAAAGAAATCTCATTATTTCCTTCCCCACCGATTGTTATCCCCCCTTTTTAGGGATCTTGATCTTATCCCTTCGGGATATGATCTTATTCCTTCTAAGGGGGGATCTTGGTGCGCCTTGACCAGGGGTGTGGGGCCTTGCCCCCACTACCCACGTCCATGTGGGTCCCCCCATGCAGGTGGGCCCCACTCCGGAACCTTCTAGAACCTTCCCGGTACAATACCGAAAAATCCCGAACATTTTCCGGTGGCCAAAATAGGACTTCCCATATATAAATCTTTACCTCCGGACCATTCCGGAACTCCTCGTGACGTCCGGGATCTCATCCGGGACTCCGAACAACATTCGGTAACCACATACAAACTTCCTTTATAACCCTAGCGTCATCGAACCTTAAGTGTGTAGACCCTACGGGTTCGGGAGACATGTAGACATGACCGAGACGTTCTCCGGTCAATAACCAACAGCGGGATCTGGATACCCATGATGGCTCCCACATGTTCCACGATGATCTCATCGGATGAACCACGATGTCAAGGACTTAATCAATCCCGTATTCAATTCCCTTTGTCTATCGGTATGTTACTTGCCCGAGATTCGATCGTCGGTATCCAATACCTTGTTCAATCTCGTTACCGGCAAGTCACTTTACTCGTTCCGTAACACATCATCCCGTGATCAACTCCTTGGTCACATTGCGCATATGATGATGTCCTACCGAGTGGGCCCAGAGATACCTCTCCGTTTACACGGAGTGACAAATCCCAGTCTCGATCCGCATAAAACAATAGATACTTTCGGAGATACCTGTAGTGCACCTTTATAGTCACCCAGTTACGTTGTGACGTTTGATACACCCAAAGCACTCCTACGGTATCCAGGAGTTACACGCTCTCATGGTCGAAGGAAGAGATACTTGACATTGGCAAAGCTCTAGCAAATGAACTACACGATCTTTTGTGCTAGTCTTAGGATTGGGTCTTGTCCATCACATCATTCTCCTAATGATGTGATCCCGTTATCAACGACATCCAATGTCCATAGCCAGGAAACCATGACTATCTATTGATCACAACGAGCTAGTCAACTAGAGGCTCACTAGGGACATATTGTGGTCTATGTATTCACACGTGTATTACGATTTCCGGATAATACAGTTATAGCATGAATAAAAGACAATTATCATGAACAAGGAAATATAATAATAATACTTTTATTATTGCCTCTAGGGCATATTTCCAATAGTTCAGGAGTCTCCTCAGATTCCTGTCTAGAAGTGCTTTGTACATCTCTCATGGGGAAAATGTCCTCAAAGAATGTAGCATCTTTAGACTCCATAATTGTACCGACCTTCATGTCAGGTACCTCAGATTTCACTACTAGAAATCTATAGCCAACACTATTCATAGTGTAGCCCAAATTAACACAGTCCACAGTCTTTGGTCCAAGCTTACGCTTTTTGGGGATCGGCACATTAACTTTTGCCAAGCAACCCCAGGTACGTAAGTACGAGAGTGTTGTCCTTCTCTTGGTCCACTTCTCGTAAGGAGTGATCTCGTTATCCTTTGTCGGAACTTTATTCAGGACATGACAGGATGTCATTATAGCCTCCCCCCACGATGCCTTGGATAAACCCGACGTATCTAACATGGTGTTAACCAAATCAGTTAGAGTACGATTTTTCCGCTCGGCAACCCCGTTTGACTGGGGTGAGTAGGGAGGCGTCCTCTCATGAATAATGCCGTGTTCCGCACAAAAGGCATCAAACTCTTTCGAGAAGTACTCTCCACCACAATCTGACCGGACTCGTTTAGTTTTCTTTTCAAGTTGATTCTCAACTTCTGCCTTATAGATTTTGAAGTAGTGTAGAGCCTCATCTTTAGTATTAAACAGATATACATAGCAATATCTAGTGAAATCATCTATCAAAGTCATGAAATATTTCTTTCCACCTTTAGTCAACACACCATTCATCTCACAAAGATCAGAATGTATGAGTTCCAGTGGCGCCAAGTGTCTCCCCTCTGCTGCCTTGTGAGGCTTGCGAGGTTGCTTATATTGCACACATGAATGGCACTTAGAACCTTTGGCTAAAGTGAAACTCGGGATTAAATTCGATTTTGCTAGCCGCGTCATAACACCAAAACTAATGTGACAAAGACGTGAATGCCAGACTTCAGATTCATTAACACTCAAATGAATATTGTTCATGACTTTATTACATAGATCTGCAAGAGAAAGGCGGAACATGCCTCCGCATTCATAACCCTTTCCAACAAATAGTCCATATTTCGTAACAACTAATTTATTAGACTCGAATACCAACTTAAACCCTTCTCTACATAGAAGGGAGCCACTAACGAGGTTCTTCTTGATGGCGGGGACATGCTGCACGTTCTTCAGCTGCACGATCCTTCCCGAAGTAAACTTCATATCGACCGTGCTAACACCAAGAACAGAAGCACTCGCGCCATTCCCCATCAGTACGGACCCGTGACCTGTGGTCTGGTAAGAAGAAAACAATGAAATGTCAGCACACACATGAACACCTGCACCTGTGTCGACCCACCAACCGGTGGATGGCCAAACTGAAAATACAACAAATAAATTACCGTACCCAGATGCACCACTTTCATTGTTGCTCACAATCATATTGACAGACTTGGAGTCCCGCCCTTGCTTCTTATACTTGTTTGGGCACTTGTTAGCCTAATGTTCAAGCGAACCACAAGTAAAGCATCCCTCATCCTTCTTATTCTTCTTGAAGGTCTTCTTACCCTTCTTCTTAAAGTCGGCACTCTGTTGGACACCGTTCTTTCCCTTGGACTTGTGGGAATTGGAGTTCTTCTGATGCACCATATTGGCCACAGAAGTTCCTTCTACCCCCTTTCTGTTCGAGTCCTTTGCCCTTGAATTCTGCTCAACACTCAGAAGGCCTATGACATCCTCCACAGAGAATTCATGCCTCTGATGTTTCAGAGTGGTGGCAAAGTTCCTCCAGAAATTGGGAAGCTTCGCGATTATGCAGCCCGCGACAAACTTGCCCGGTAAATCGCACTTAAGAAGCTCAAGCTCCTTAACAATGCATATTATCTCATGAGCTTGCTCCAATACAGGACGGTTTTCAACCATCTTGTAATCGTGGAACTGCTCTATAATATACATCTCGCTCCCTGCATCGGCAGCCCCGAACTTAGATTCGAGCGCCTCCCACAAGTCCTTGGCAGACCGCACATGCAGATATGCGTCAACCAGCTTATCTCCAATCACGCTCAGAACTGCCCCGAGGAACACGATAGTGGCCTCCTTGAACGCCTTCTCCTGTTCAGGAGCGATCGTTCCTGTGGGAGTCACACCGGTGACCTAGAACACGTTCATGGCCGTGAGCCATAAGGTGGTTTTAGTCTGCCAACGCTTAAAGTACGTCCCCGTAAACGGGGACGGTTTCAGTGCAGCAGCAAAACCAGAATTCGAAAAACTCCTACACACATTAGGTTTTTGGATTGATAAGAAAATAGGCAGTTTTCCGATTAAATTAATCCATGAATAAATCATGAGCATGACATGGACAACATTGATAACACACTGATTACGATCTAACAGAGCATGTACTATGCATATAGTAGAAACATCTACGCATATCGGTAGTACTGCTACAACAGAAAGAAACACGAGAGGGATAAACGATGTGTACCCTCCAATCGGCCACGCAGCGGTGGTGGCGGCGGCAGCAGCCGCGGCATCCTCGGCGGCCTTCTTGTCGGCCTCGGTCTTCTCAGCGGCGGCACGGTCGGCGTCGGTCGACATTGTGATGACGAAGGTGATGCGTACGTAGATGAACAGAAGCGAGCAGTCGCGTAATCGCTACCCAAAACCTAATCGCCCCTCTCCCGTACAGGATCCGGAGAAGCGGGGTTTCGGAGACCTGCTCTCCCGTCAACCGTGTACGAGGTGAACGGGACAGAGTCGCCGGCGGCAGCAGCAGCAGAGGAACGACGTGGGCGTGGAGGCGGAGATGCGTTCTGTCCGTGGCGGCTAGGGTTGGCAGCGCCCCACGGCTGCGCGTGGAGAGACATGGGCTGAACCCACGTCCAAGTCGGTAGCCCACGATCCGACGTCTCAGATCGTGGCCCTAGGAGTGAGCTCGGCTCGGTTCAATCCCGCAACCCGCGGCGCGGTGCGTCGTGGCGAGGCGTGGCGTGGCGAGGCGAGCGGAGGAGGAGGAGTGCGCGAGGGCCTCATCTCTTCTCAAGCTCTAATAGCATGAGGAAAAGAATCCCTTATAAACCACTCCAACTCTCCTTCCACTTTCGGGGTGGAACTGAACTTCCCACCACCTTGTCATGCCACCTACATGGGCCCTTAGAGATCAAATCTGAAATTGTCATATGGGCTCTAGGCCCATCTCATATTTCAACACCGTCTACTTCATGGCGGACAAAACCTTTTCTGACTTTATCATGGATATTTCCCGTTACACCCGTGACGACAACAGGGGGGTCATGGACCTGATGAACTCCGTCGCATCGTTCAACCTCGAGACCCAGATGTGGAGTTCGTCCATGCTCCGAGGCCCGTCGGCAATCGACACCGGAACTGGCAAATGTCGGCTTAAACTTGCAAAGCTAAGCAACACCTTAGTGATGATGCATTTCGACAATGATCACCCCGCGGTGGACCTGTGGTTTCTAACAGACTTGAAGAAAAGCCTTTGGGTTAAGAAACACAGAGTGCCATGAGAATTGCAGAAAAGCAATTCTCCCATGCACGGGAGGTCCCGTGCATTGAGAGAGCCTTGATTTTGCTTAGAGATTAGATGCCACACGCATTGATTGAACTTGTACTTTTTAGATTTTTTTCTGACCACATGCAAGCACATTGTTTCAGCTATGTTTCACCATCCCATACTTTTTCATTTTATTTCCAAGGTTAAATCTATTTCATTTTTAAACCAAAAAAATAACTTATTACCTGTTTGCATTTTTTTGTTTATGATGACGAGAACTTCAAAACGAGACCACTTTTGGATGTACTTCAGTAAGTTTTAAAATTGTGATTCCCAGCGGAACACAGTGAGCCAGAATGAAACAATAAGATATTTTTGCAAAATAGAATAAACATTATTGAATATTTCACATGGAATTAATAAATTTGTATGATACAAGTTTGACACATGGTGATTTAGTTGTCTAAAAATTTAATTGCTAAAAATATATTCAATATTAGTCTTGTTTTAAAGATCTCGACAGTAAAAACATAATTGTGCAAACAGAATATAAATCAAACTTTTACTTCATTTTATACATTAGAATAATTTATTTGAATATAATTTAGTGAGTAGAGAATACCATGTAGATGGTCCCACACAACAACAAAAAAAGCGGTGGATGCATGCACGGGAGATCCCGTGCATGGTAGAAAATCCACTCTCACGAGAATTGCTACTCCCGTATCCCAAGAAGTGTATACACGCAACCACAAAGCTGCTGATGGCGTTAGATGGCGAAAGGATCGTCTTTTCCTGCGAAGCAGATCCCTGGACACCGGAAGGGCCACGCTGGGTTACACGGATTTATGATTCTAGGACCAAGGCCTGTACTGATGTGTCACGTCAGCTTGGTGTTCGTGGTATTATTGGTGTGTACAGAGGAAGCTTTTCTGTGTTCGGAGAGTGAGTGAATAATGCATAGTATCGCTTTGCTTCTCAACCAAATTAAGCTCCGTCTTGAGAGAAGGGCGATCCTCCACGTTGTGTGATTGTTGGTGGTGGACTTCACCCCCAAGAGAAGTGTGAGTTTCAAGTGTTGGAAATAGAAGAAGGTGAGATAGAAGATAGTCCTCTTATCGATCTCCTACTTTAGAGTAGGGATGACAATGGTAGGGTAGAGCAATACCCGTCATGTAAATCCTTATTACATCAAATGTTTCTCCGCGTCGCCCAGCCTAGGGCGACTCGGGCGCACGTTCCTACCCTAGCCCAGCCACCCGATCTACCGTCTACTCCCGCCGCGCCGCCGGCGGCGGCAGCGGGGCTTCTCCTCGCGGCGGCTCCCGCGCTGCAGGGCAGCAGTTTCGTGGTGGCGCGTCAACGGCGACACGTCAGTTGGCGGCGGGGCTTGCCGTCCGGTGGCGTGGTGGTTCCTGGTGGCAGGGTGGCACGGTCCTATGCCGGTGGCGTGGGGATGACGAGTCTTGGATGCTGATCATTTCACGATCCTCCATCGCGGCTGGCTTGCCTTGGCTGAATCTTGGATGCAAACTGTTTCAAGATCCGAGTCCTCTGGCGCGGCTGGTAGCGCCTAACAAAGATGCGATCGGGTCTCATACTGCATTGAGTCGTCGACGTGATCCAGCTTAAGCGCATCTGGACATGGGGTGGCGGCGCGAGGCCCTACGTCCTCAACTGGATCAATATTCTCCGCTGCTCTTCCGCAAGGCTTTTGGCATGGCGGGTGCGGATCGTGGCAAGACAGGATGAACTCCCCAGCGTGGTAGCGGCCTCACGACAGATTGTGATGGCCACTAAAGGATTTTTTGCGAGTGAATCTCTTCAAGATCCAGTGGTCGCTTTGGCGGTGATATGCAATTTATGGATGATGACTTGACACAGAGGCTATTAGATCATTGATGACGCGCGTTGCTGCGCCCGTCTATTTCTACAATGAAATGATAGGTAGTTGATAAATAAATGACCACATGAAATATATTGAATTTACCTAAACATAACCATACATTAGTTGCTGCGCCTATCTATTTCTACAATGAAATGATAGGTATTTTGATAAATAAATGACCACGCGAAATATACTGAATTTACACATAAACATACATTAGTCGGTAATCCAAGAAAATCTCATATATATACTCCGTAAAGGCAAGGTCACATATACAAATTGGCTTGGTATAACAACATACAGAACAATATAGATAGTAAATAAAACTAATCAGTACAGATAATAGACAATAAGAAATACTCCCTCTGTTTATAAATATTAGTCCTTTTTAGAGATTCCAATATGGACTACATATGGAGCAAAATGTATGAATCTACGCTCTAAACTATGTCTATATACATTCGTATGTAGTTTATATTAATATTTCTTAAAAAACTTATATTTAGGAACGGATGGAGTAGATTGTATACATCATGCGTAAATGGAATCTTCACATGCCTCTACCAAAAGGCCACCATGTTCCGAAACAAAGAAGATTTATGTCTGCCTAATGCAGCTGGCTGTTTCTTGTGGAGGGCATCACATTCATAGGACAAACATCCTAACAAGAATTAAATTAGTTGCAATATCAAATAATGATATATACTAAATACTACCATACAAGCAGTAGCAGGGATATGCGGTAATCATACTTTTCCTTTTTGTTTGGTGTTTTGTTAAAGATCAATCAGGCTGAAAGCTATATGTAATAAAGTGGCAAACCGGCAATTCCATTTTATACATGAAAATGCTTGCCAAAACAAACCAACATGGAAAATGGTGTCACTACACTTGTACGAATTAAGTAAGGTCCAAATTAAAATGTCAACCAATCAGCAACCACCTGTGTCGCTTACAGAAAAGATAACTATCCGGTCAGGACAACATAACTGATATAGCAAAATAACATCATGTATAAAATGGAAGACAAAGAGTTCTACACCAAAAGTGATAACTGAAATAAAAGCGAAGATATGCGTAAGATGTCAGTATACCTAGCGTGTATCCAGTGCGTCGTAGTTGAGCTGCTCAAGCTAGATATCATTACTTAGTTATGCATTAGTACTGAAATAAATTTCAAAGAAGATTCAATCAAATTTTATTGCATCAGCACATATAAATACATAAAAGACGAACTTGAATTCTCTTTGAAAACATAACATTCGTTCAATTGGCAACAACCATGTTTTCTGCAACGCTATTGGAAAAGTTGAACAATAACAATACCCATGATTGACATGCTCGCTTCTTGTGTTGTTGTTTTTCATCTGACACAAAGCTATTGCAAGTTCAAACTATCTCTACCACTGTTGTGAAACCTTATTCAACAACCAAAAAGAATGTCCTAAATTTAAGCCCAGCTAGAGCGATTAGGTTTTTTTATCTCTAGGAAATATATACAAAGGGCTAGACGTTCTAAAGTAAGACAGTTACAGAAATCTGTAGCAAGCATTGCTTTCTGCTTAATCTTTGTGTCATACCTCGGAACTGTTATAAGCAAAATGAGTATTTATGAGGTCCGGGAAAATAAAATGGAACCAGTGTTTATGTTCTTGAGGCCAGCTTATAAGGTTCAATCATATTCGCCCCACGGTTGCCGTGCCATGACATGGTGAAAATAGATACTGAGTTTGTACGCTTGTACTCATGAATTAGAAAGCAAAAACAATCGTACCTAATTTATAATCTTCATGTAGTACTACTGCAACTCATAACTGAAAAAGGACCACATGATTTAGATAAAGATAACCTATACGATGTTTAAAAGTAAATTTCCTCCATAAATATTTCCATTACCTCATATCACAATGTTTTGACCTGCAACTGCATCTATCAGTTCAGGAGAAAATTCACAGATTCAATGAAATATTGTCTGGGGTTGAGTGGAAGACTTGAGAGAAACAAAGCTTGCAAATTTGTAGGAATGGATTGTCTAGTTACCTTGCAGAAGGAGATTTCACATCAACATCAGAGGAGGAGAGGATGTACTGCATAACCAGAAGAGGATTTTCAGCTACAGATAAGCATTGCCGAAGATTTTTTTCTAAGATATTGTGACCGTGCAACGCAACATTCAGAAATGAAATCGGCAGTATTGTATCTTCCATGGAGTTAACCGGTTTTCTATCGTGGCCTTCTGCCTACAATCCCAAACACAGACATGTCAACATTCTGCTATTATTACTCCCTCAACATGTACACATTATTTGACAGGTTACAATGTATCCTCCACTTACAGATTTCAATCCAAGATATCATTGCTCTGGATGGCTATGGTGTCCTCGAGCTGCAGTATCTTGGACATGATGGTCATCACGCGCTCCCGAACCTCCAGTGTGCTGCACGAACCTGCCAACAATAAGCACCACCAAAATGAGCCGACACTGCCGTCCCCATGGGCAACCGGCAAACGGACACAAGACGGCCGGCAAATAGACGGCGAACCTCACGGTGCCCTTGGTGAATCATGGTGCGCCGGCCTCCAGATCCGGCTGGAGCAGGATGGTGTAGCCTCCATTGGCGATCTGCTCTTGAGTTGCCTTGAGGTCTCAGCATGCTGGAGGCGATCTTCTTCCTCCCGTTGGTTATCACAACCAAATCACAAAATAGTAATGAATATGCAAAATAAATAAGAGAAATGCATAGATGTTTAGTAAACCTGGTTAGATAATTGATTCTTGAATTTGTATGGGTGCAGTTTCCCCTCAAAGTTAAATGCACAAGATACTTAGCATCAATTCCTATGACAAAACTGAATCGTCTTCCAAGTTCCTTTCTCTGTTATAAATAAACTAAACAAAAACGTCTATTCTTTTTTGTTCCGCTCAATCCAGTAAAAGTCTAAAAGAGAAAGAATTCAATTAAAAACGCATCACCAACATACAATGTGCACTTCGAAAAGCAATTAAACCATACATATAATAAATAATAGAATTCTGAATTTGTTTGGAATACCTAGGACAAGTAGAAAAAATATGTATACTATGGAACTCACATATTAAATCCAGTGTATCTACCATAACCATAGCCATGTCTTGGGTGATTCTCGCATGGGAAAGGCCTCCATCTCTAGCCTAGGCATATTGCGAATGGGGAAAGGCTGGTTGTACCTGTAGGAAAGGCATGGATGTGCGGAAGCCATCTAAGACGGCAATCGCACCGCACATGTGGACGCTGAATCTGGTGGCACCGCCGGCGGACGATATGGCTAGATATGATAGACGATGCCATAGGAGGCGACCTGCTTGATATGGAGGAATAGGAAGGAATTGAGGTCGAGGCCGGAGGCCTGGGTCGGTGACAGCGGCTGGAATCGAGATGGGGCCGCAGGCACCACCCAGTCGCGATGGATGCGGTCTGGATCCATAAGCGCGGCGACAAGCCGCCGGATCCGGCCCCGACTCCACCTGTCGGCGGTCAAGCGCGTGCGGGCGCAAGTCCTGCAGGCGGACAGAAGAGAAGAGGTCGGGGAGAGGAGGAGTTTTTTTTCTTTTCTTTTTGAGGTGGGGCGAGGAGGAGTCGAGGCAGATAGATTGGCATCATGTGTCGAGGCGAAGATATGGGCCAAAAAACCAAATATCAGCCCAGTTAACCACAGTGGGCCAAAAAAGCTACGGGAATAGCTGCCCTTTAGGACAGCCAGCCCACCTCGCGAAAAAATCATGTTGGCAGAAGATCTAACAGCCAGGAACGTTTAGCACATGAAATCGAACGGCTAGAAATGATAATGGCCTGAAAGGGCTGGGAGGATGCTCAGTTTTAATATATCTAAATGGTTGTGCAGTGATTGCTATCGGTTTTCTAACCTAGCACATGTAGCTGCTAGGATCGCGGAAAAGTGATGGAGACAACACATGCTTGACTCCGATGGTGTTGCTTGTTGAGTATCTGGTCTCGAGCTCTGGGGTGAAAACCTAGGTTTGGCCCTTGACGGTTATACCTGGCAATGATGATGTTCTGTCATCGTTACCTTGTTGAAGGCATTGCTTGAATATGCTCAGACTGTTTCTTCAAGGTGAAAACCTAGACACTGGCCTTTGGTGGTTGGTTCCGATGACGGCGGCACTCGAGCATCGCTCCCTTTTTGAAGGCGTTGCTGTTGAAGAATATCGTTGTCCTTGTAGTGTCATGAGATGGTTGGTATGGATATGGTCATTGTTGTAGTTTGTAGATCGTGATTTTTATCGCTCCAGGACGTTTTCTTTTTCACTGCTTAGGCATAGCTTTGTTCTTATATGACTTTGCTAGTTGCCGGCGGTTTTTGTGTGTGTGTTGGTGTTGGCTGTGTGCATCTTAGCTATGCAGAGACCGGGTGTGTGCTCACTACATTTGTATCCTCTTGATGCTTCATTTTGAGTAATAAAATTCACCCTTCGTCGAAAAAAAGGTAGAGCAATACCCATATAGTTAGCGGGTAGAAAACTCTATCCATACTCGTACCCACATGTATGAAACTTTACCCACACTCATACCCGACGGGGACCCATACCCATTAGGTATCCAACGGGTAGATCAAATAGCACACAAATTATTCACAATTTTACATTCTTTCATAGCATATTTGATGGAAAAACATATAATCATCTCATCCCAATAATAGATGAATCAGTGCGACAATTATCAAAATTTAGAAATCACAATCTCATACGCACAAGTCAATAAGTGCAGACGGATCACATGGCGAATGGAAAACTAATGAGAACTTGACGTATGTTCACAAGCTCCAGGACATATTTCACAAAATAACATTCAACAAGTAAAACATAAAAAACTCCCGAGATGTCGTCGGCGAGTGCCGGTCGGGGTGGCAGAATGGGGCGCAACGATGAGGAGGCCGGGAGCTCCTCCTTCTGCCTTCTGATGGAGGAATGGCGCAAGGAGCAGACACGCCGCCGTGGCGTGCTGTCCCGTAGCGCCAGCGCGTCGGCATGGAGTAATTCCCGCCGCCTCAGCCATGTTTGATCCCGTCATCCAGTGCCTTCGGGTAGCCGAGCGCCGCCTGGTTCAAGGCGAAGGAGGCAGCTGCCGCCGGCGATGAAGCTCTAGCAGTGCGGGTCCCGGGGCTGTTCGAGGAGTACCAGCTTGTGCAGGTCCTCTCGAGCACCCTCATGGAGTACCACCTCCATGGCCCCGGCTCCCACACTGGCGACGGTGATGGCAACTCCAGCTCTGGTGCTGGCGAGCATGAATACTCGTAAAACTCCAATAATGTAGTTTAAGTTTAAGTTTTAGATCTAAGTTTACACTATTAGAAAAAGGCCTACTAGTGGCGCAAGCGCCACTAGCATCACGCCATTAGTTTTTTCATTTTTTTCTTAATCCCGGGTCAATATGGCTTAATCTCGGGTCAATATACTTAATCTCAAGTCAAATCACACTCTGTGGTCAAACTTCCCGAAAGGTCACCCATCCTCACACTACTCCAACCCAAACACGCTTAACTTCGTAGTTCTATCCAACCCCAGCTCCAACTCACTTCACAGGCACTTATTGATATATCTATCATATCAATCCTATTAAACCTTTTGATGTCTAGGACTTTGTTCATGTTTATGAGTATGATGAAATTCTGAAAAAATATTTCAAACTTCCCGGTCATATTACGTATCATATTTTGAAAAAAAATTCCAAATTTTTTTAAACCAATTTTTTTCTGTTACTAGTGGCGCACCTAGCAAATGGTGCGCCACTAGTAAGTTTGATTTTTTTTTCATTTCCCCCCTCTAGATCTTAAAAGCCTCGTATCTTTCCTTCTATTAGATTTTTGGGGATTTTGAAGTTGTTGAACGGGGTAACTTTCCGGATGTTAGGTTTTTGGGGATTTTGAAGATCTTAAAAGCCCCGTATCAATTCGAATGTAACTTTTCGAGTAGATGATTTTTCATATAAAAAACTTTTTAATCCGAGTTCGTATGCAAAATTTATGCCCATTTTACTAAATTCCAGAGAAATTTTGCAAATAAAGTCGAAATTCATATTTGTAAATTTTCCCAACAACTAGACCACATATCACATGGAAACTTTTTTTTTATTTTTTTGACATTTCCATTATTTTCTTTTATTTTTTTAAACTGAAAATGCGGTCCGGGGGGGGGGGTGCATTTAGCACCAGGGTTACTAATGACGCACCACACATCAGGTGCGCCATTAGTAACCCGGGTGCTAAATATGTTACTAATGACGCACCTGTGTGTGGTGTGCCATTAGTAGTTTTGAAAAAAAAATTGTTAGTAATGGCGCACCAGTGGACGGTGCGCCATTACTGACGGTGCGCCATTAGTAATAATTTTTTTTTAAAACTACTAATGGCGCATGGTGTGTGTGGTGCGCCATTACTATGTCAACTAGTAATGGCGCACTATCCCATGGTGCGCCATTACTAACATTTTTTTTATTTTTTTCAAAACTACTAATGGCGCACCACACACCAGGTGCGCAATTAGTAATATATTACTAATGGTGCACCTGTATCTGGTGCGCCACTGCTATATAGCAGTGGCGCACCACATACATGGTGCGTCATTAGGGTCCATATCATCTATAGCCCTTTTCCTAATAGTGTTAAGTTTGAACTATGTTGTGGAACTCCGATGCTTGCGTGGTATGTGCAGAACTATGTTTAATTTGCTTGTATGAACTATGTTTGTGGAACTCTGGTGATGTTTAAAATGACACAAACTAGTACTTTAGAAATGGAGTAAGAACACCGATGACGTTTACGGGATCTATTTTGCTGATCCATTTGTCGTCCCGCAAATATCCTTTTACGGGATACCGTAACCGAAATTGGCAGGACGGCGGTTTACCGGGTCTGCTAGAGATGCTCTAATCCGACAAATGAGCACTCTTAAGCTATGTCATTGTAAAGCAATGAGTAAATGGTTGGAGATGCAAAGCTTTTAGTCCAGTTGGAATTCTATGCGACACTTTTTCTTCATTGCCCACTTGCTAAGTTGATGTGGCGGACCATTCACGTGTCATTTAACGTTGCACCGCCCGTCTTAGTTTCGCATCTATTTGGGCCTTGGTTAACAAGGATAGAGTCTAAAGCCGTGGCACATATTCAAATAGGAATGTGTGCATTACTTTGGGCCATATGGAATTATCGAAATGACATTGTTTTTAACACACAAATCTTTACGAATTTTTGCAGGTTATCTTCAGGGTGCCAGCTTGGATCTATACGTGGTCGTTACTCAGCCATGCAGGCCATAGGGAGCTTACGGATATTGTGTGCAACCGATGGGAGATGGTTGCACGGGATACCTACAACCGGTTGGATGTCGGTCCAATAATAAGATAGGTGTATAGTCATCTTGTTCTATTTTAGCTGGTCATGACAGATTATTTTTTATGAGTTAAGCACCACTGTTTGAGACCATGTTCTGAACTTGGATTTTTAATAATATGGTTGGGTGCATTAAGAGAAGGGAAAAGCTTGGGAACAGCCAGCATCGGCTGATCTGGCACGGGGCGGCCGCCGCCTCCGGTGCGTGACACGTGTCCCACACACGCCTCCGGTGCGTGATGCGTGTCCCGTGTGTGGCCCGCACCGCACTATTCTAACTACCTCTTTGTTCTAATTATTTTTAAAATATCACCTGTGTTGCAAAAATTCCTTCTGCAACAATGCATATGTTGCGAAAAAGAGGAGACACATAAAATATTCTGCAACAAGACCTCGGTTGCAAAAAAAATCTACAACAAGATTTATATTGCAAAAAAAACTGCAGCACAACCTTTGTTGCAAATGTTTTCGCAGCAAGACTTGTGTTGCAAAAGGGGAATTCGCGACACGGCCTCCGTTACAAGAGTGAGGACAACACTCAGCCACAAGGTTACGTCAATCTGACGGCTCACAATCCGGAAGATCTGACGGCCGACGCATAGGACATCCCTTAAGAGATGCTGATACGTCTTCAACGTATCTATAATTTTTTATTGTTGCATGCTATTATATTATCTGTTTTGTACGTTTAATGGGCTTATTTATACACTTTTATATTATTTTTGGAACTAACCTACTAACCCAAGGCCCAGTACAAATTGTTGTTTTTTTGCCTATTTCAGTGTTTCATAGAAAAGGAATATCAAACGGAATCCAAATGGAATGAAACCTTCGGGAGAGTTATTTTTGGAACAAACGTGATCTAGGGGACTTGGAGTATACGTCAAGAAAGAAGCGAGGAGGCCATGGGGCAGGGAGGCGCGCCCCCCATCCTCGTGGGTCCCTCACAGCTCCACCGACCTACTTCTTCGTCCTATATATATATATATGAAAACATCCAGCAGCACCACGAAACCCTATTTCCACCGCCGAAACCTTCTGTACCCAAGAGATCCCATTTTGGGGCCTTTTTCGGAGCTCCACCAGAGGGGGAATCGATCACGGAGGGCTTCTATATCAATACCATAGCCTTTCCGATGATGTGTGAGTAGTTTACCACAGACCTTCGGGTCCATAGTTATTAGCTAGATGACTTCTTCTCTCTCTTTGGATCTCAATACAAAGTTCTCCTCGATCTTCTTGGAGATCTATTCGATGTAATTCTTTTTGCGGTGTGTTTGTCGAGATCCGATGAACTGTGGGTTTATGATCAAATTTATCTATGAACAATATTTCATTCTTCTCTGAAATCTTTTATGTATGATTTGTTATCTTTGCAAGTCTCTTCGAATTATCAGTTTGGTTTGGCCTACTAGATTGACCTTTCTTGCAATGGGAGAAGTGCGTAGCTTTGAGTTCAATCTTGCGGTGTCCTTTCCCAGTGACAGCAGGGGCAGCAAGGCGCGTCTTGTATTGTTGCCATCGAGGATAAAAAGATGGGGTTTATATCATATTGCTTGAGTTTATCCCTCTACATCATGTCATCTTGCCTAATGTGTTACTCTATTCTTATGAACTTAATACTCTAGATGCATGCTGGATAGAGGTCGATGTGTGGAGTAATAGTAGTAGATGCAGAACCGTTTCGGTCTCCTTGTCGTGGACGTGATGCCTATATACATGATCATGCCTAGATATTCTCATAATTATGCACTTTTATATCAATTGCTCGACATTAATTTGTTCACCCACCGTAATACTTATGCTATCTTGAGAGAAGCCATTAGCGAAACTTATGGCCCCCGGGTCTATATTTTATCATACAAGTTTTCCATCTATTTTACTTTGCAATCTTTACTTTCAATCTATATCATAAAAATACCAAAAATATTTATCTTATTATCTCTATCAGATCTCACTCTCATAAGTGACCGTGGAGGGATTGACAACCCCTTTATCACGTTGGTTGCGAGGTTCTTATTCATTTGTGCAGGTAAGAGGTGACTTGCGTGTAGTCTCCTACTGGATTGATACCTTGGTTCTCAAAAAATGAGGGAAATACTTACGGTGCTTTGCTGCATCACCCTTTCCTCTTCAAGGGAAAACCAACGCAGTGCTGAAGAGGTATCAAGAAGGATTTCTGGCGCCGTTGCCGGGGAGATCTACGCACAAGTCAAGACATACCAAGTACCCATCACAAACCCTCACATTATATTATTTGCCATTTGCCTCTCATTTTCCTCTCGCCCACTTCACCCTTGCCGTTTTATTCACCCTCTTTTTTCGCTTGCCTCTTGCCGCCTCCATGTCTGAAATTGGGGAGGTTATCATTGATAAGGATAGTGGTAATAACATGGAAAAATTTGATGCTTTTGTTGATCCTCATGAAGAACCTACTATTTTACACACTAAAAAGTTTCGAATTGGTAGTGGTAATATTATTGGAAAAGGAGTTATTCAAGATTTCTTTACTTGTGCCGGTGCTTTACCTACTATGGGAGGGTCTATTCTCCATAGAACTAGTAGTTTTGCGGATGCTATATCTTTGCTCATAGTTGAACTTGAAAGACAATTTATTCATATGCACCCTTGCATCCAAAGGATTTTTATAGAAATTTTTAATATTGAGCATTCTTCTGTTAAGCGAGCAGCTACCAT
This sequence comes from Triticum aestivum, assembly GCF_018294505.1. Classification (NCBI taxonomy): domain Eukaryota; kingdom Viridiplantae; phylum Streptophyta; class Magnoliopsida; order Poales; family Poaceae; genus Triticum; species Triticum aestivum. The sequence goes on along the minus strand of NC_057812.1, from coordinate 646,704,751 downwards.
CTTTTTGGCTCATGACTTAAGATTCATAATAAAAGAAGCCAATGAAATTTTTGCGCATTATAGGGTGGACGTCGGCCGTCCTCCCATAGAAGCAATCATTTTTTATCAAGAAGACATAATGCGCTTATGATCTTTAGATCATGTTGCTTTTAACGAAAACCTTAGAAAGAAGGTTCCTACCGATCTTCTTGTTGACAGGATCTCTAAACTTAATGATAGTTTTGCTATCCAAAATAATGGGTTGGGTTGTTTCCTTGAACAAAGGCTCATGACTTTTTTCCCAAATAATGCTTAAAATGATGAATTGGTTGTGCAATATGAGGGGCCAAAGGAGGAACCAACACCTCTCGAGCTTGATCTTGGGGACTTTTGTCCCATTAATTTTAGCCCTTTTGATTACTTTTGCTTGCCACAAATAAAGCTTTCTGCTGAACGTAGGGAGTATGAGATGAATTTTCACGATTTACCTTATCATTATCACAACAATACCTAGATCTATTCTTGCTTTTATGCCTAGTTAGGGGCATTTATAGCGCTTGTTGGGAGGCAACCCAATTTTATTTTTGTTTCTTGCTTTTTGGTTCTGTTTAGTAATAAATAATTCATCTAGCCTATGTTCATATTGTGGTTTTATGCTTTTAATTAGTGTTTGTGCCAAGTAGAACCTTTGGGAATACTTGGGGGTAGTTTTTGCGATCTTGCTATAAAAAACAGAAACTTTAGCGCTCACGAGATTTGCTGTCATTTTTTTACTGGAGAGTGTGATTAGGTTGATTATTTTTGCAGATGATTAATAGACAAATTCCTCACGTCCACCAATTTATTTCAGAATTTTTGGGATTACAGAAGTATTCGAAACCTACATATTACTAGACTGTTCTGTTTTTGACAGATTCTGTTTTTCATGTGTTGTTTGCTTATTTTGATGCATCTATGGCTAGTATCGGAGGGTATGAACCATAGAGAAGTTGGAATATAGTAGGTTTAACACCAATATAAATAAAGAATGAGTTCATTATAGTACATTAAGTGGTGGTTTGTTTTCTTATACTAACGGAGCTCATGAGATTTTCTGTTGAGTTTTGTGTTGTGAAGTTTTCAAGTTTTGGGTAAAGATTTGATGGATTATGAATAAGGAGTGGCAAGAGCCTAAGCTTAAGGGGATGCTCAAGGCACCCCAAGTTAAAATTCAAGGACAACCAAAAGCCTAAGCTTGGGGATGCCCCGGAAGGCATCCCCTCTTCCGTCTTCGTTCATCGGTAACTTTACTTGAGGCTATATTTTTATTCACCACATGATATGTGTTTTGCTTGGAGCGTCTTGTATGATTTGAGTCTTTGCTTTTTAGTTTACCACAATCATCCTTGCTGTACACACCTTTTGGAAGAGACACACATGAATCGGAATTTATTAGAATACTCTATGTGCTTCACTTATATCTTTTGAGCTAGATAATTTTGCTCTAGTGCTTCACTTATATCTTTTAGAGCACGGTGGTGTTTTTACTTTATAGAAATTATTGATCTCTCATGCTTCACTTATATTATTTTCAGAGTCCTTTAGAATAGCATAGTAATTTTCTTTGGATATAAAATAGGTACTAATATGATAGGCATCCAAGATGGGTATAATAAAAACTATCATAAAAGGTGCATCGAATACTATGAGAAGTTTGATACTTGATAATTGTTTTGAGATATGAGGATGGTGATATTAAAGTTGCGCTAGTTGAGTAGTTGTGAATTTGAGAAATACTTGTGTTGAAGATTGCAAGTCCCGTAGCATACACGTATGGTAACCGTTGTGTAACAAATTTGAAACATGAGGTGTTCTTTGATTGTCTTCCTTATGAGTGGCAGTCGGAGACGAGCGATGGTCTTTTCCTACCAATCTATCCCCCCAGGAGCATGCGCGTAATGCTTGGTTTTTGATGACTTGTAGATTTTTGCAATAAGTATGTGAGTTCTTTATGACTAATGTTGAGTCCATGGATTATACGCACTCTCACCTTTCCATCATTGCTAGCCTCTTTGGTACCGTGCATTGCCCTTTCTCACCTTGAGAGTTGGTGCAAACTTCGCTGGTGCATCCAAACCCCGTGATACGATACGCTCTATCACACATAAACCTCCTTATATCTTCCTTAAAATAGCCACCATACCTACCTATTATGGCATTTCCATAGCCATTCCGAGATATATTGCCATGCAACTTTTCACAGCTTCATTTATTATGACACGCTTCATCATTGTCATATTGCCTTGCATGATCATGTAGTTGACATCATATTTGTGGCAAAGCCACCATGCATAATTTATCATACATGTCACACTTGACTCATTGCCCTTCCCGGTACACCGCCGGAGGCACTCATATAGAGTCATATTTTGTTCTAGTATCGAGTTGTAATCATTGAGTTGTAAATAAATAGAAGTGTGATGATCATCATTAATAGAGCATTGTCCCAAATAAAAAAAGAAGAAAGGCCAAAAAAGGCCCCCAAAAAGAAGAAAAAAAATAAAAATAAAATAAAAAGGGACAATGCTAATATCCTCCTTTTCCACACTTGTGCTTCAAAGTAGCACCATGATCTTTATGATAGAGAGTCTCTTGTTTTGTCACTTTCATATACTAGTGGAAATTTTTCATTATAGATCTTGGCTTGTATATTCCAATAATGGGCTTCCTCAAATGCCTTAGGTCTTCGTGAGCAAGCAAGTTGGATGCACACCCACTTAGTTTCTTTTGTTGAGCTTTCATACATTTATAGCTCTAGTGCATTCGTTGCATGGCAATCCCTACTCCTTGCTTTGACATCAATTGATGGGCATCTCCCTAGCCCGTTGATTAGCCGCGTCGATGTGAAACTTTCTCCTTTTTTGTCTTCTCCACATAACCCCCATCATTATATTCTATTCCACACTACTAGGAAAAGGCCTACTAATGGCTCACCTAATTTGGCCATTAATGGCGCATTAGTGGTGCGCCATTAGTGCCACGCCATTAGTATATTTTACTAATGGCGCACCTCAGATGCGCCATTAGTATATACAACAGTGCGCCATTAGTATGCCTCCCAGGGGGCCATGTATACCCAGGTGCTTTGGCATACTAATGGCGCACAACAACAAGATGCGCCATTAGTAACTTCGGCATACTAATGGCGCACTGTTTAATGATGCGCCATTAGTATCCTTTGGCATACTAATGGCGCACTGTGATGTGATGCGCCATTAGTATGAATATTAGGTTTTTTTATTTTTAATTTTCTGTTTTTTCACAGGTTACAAAATGTATAATTGGACAAAATATAGACAGCACACATCAACAACAGATTCATCGAATACAATAGAAGATTAGTCTCTGAATACAATTCATCATATTAGTCTCCGAATACAATTCATCATATTAGTCTCCGAATTGAAAAGACCGAACAAAGATAGAACATTATATTACAAGTCTCGAGACCGCGAGTAGCGAGTTTGTCTTCACATTACAAGTCGATATCGATCATCTAAACTACCATCACATAGAAGAGAGCTGCGGTCATCACGATGAGCATCATCACGATGAAACTCGTCTTCATCCGGTTCCTCCAACGCTCCCTCCCCTCTCCCGCTAGATAGCGGGCGTATCTAGATTCGGCCTCGGCCCTAGTGGCATTTCAATATTTCTACTTAACACAACAGAATTACCCCAACCATGTATGTTAAATTAAGAGATGCATTGCAAATGTCTGAAGCAATGTTATGCGCTATATCCATCTCATTATCTCAAGGCAGGCAAACTAAGATTTCACCCGAGCTACAACAGTTGCGTCTACAACCAAACTACAACAGTAGTAGCCACATATGGAGGCAATTGGATCACCTACAGTAGCTGTCCATGAGCAAAGTTGAGGACGCACGGGGCAGGGGCAGCAGGATGCAGCTTGGGGACATGGTCGGGGAAAACAACCAGCAGCAGCAACTTGGGGACTCGGTCGGGGAACACAACCAGCAGCAACAGCAGGTCTATGGAACACAACCTGAAATCACATGGGAAGTTATTTATGCTGTAATTTTACTAACAGGAGATCATACAAACCTACTTCAGTACTGATTTGTGTATATATAAGTCCCAAAGCCGGTCCAGTTTGAGAACTTAAGATCTGAATTTGAACATTCTAAATTTCACAGTTAGTTGAGGCTAACTGTTTTAGATGTAATGTAACAATTGAGACATCAATGGGGCACAACTTAGTTAGCTACTAATGTTCAGGAAATTCAAAGAGTGTATGTTCTAGCTAACAAAAATATAATACCATGCTTAGGAACTCGGAGCGAGAAAAAGTATGTGTCGCTTAAGAGCTACCACAATTGATACTGGTCAAGGATAAAAACAGGTAGATATCATATAATTCTCATCAGGATCATACATTGAATTCATTAAAGTCTATAGATTCATTTCTTAGATATTGAATTGGGAAATCACAAGAAAAGTAGATTAACCAATGTGTCCAGATAACACAAGAAGGCAAGCACTAGTAAATATTGACTCTCGTGCCACTACATGTACATAACAAGTATTTGACACATTCCTGCAAGCATGCAAATATAGGCAGTATTATTTTTCTAATGAAATACATGACATATTCTCCTCGCGTATTCTCCAATCAACCACTTGACGGTGGCCAGAGCGAAACGAACAAAGGGAGAGACAAGTCGTCACCTTGCAACAAGGGGACTCATACCCAGCCAAATCGAAACAAATTGAACCCGTGGCGGCAACTTCTATATAAAACATTTGCTCAAAATGATGCTCAAGAGGAAGACACACTTTCTCAACATTGCATTCAATCATATAGACCAAATTGCAAAAATAAGAACACTGGATAATCATAGTCTAGATCACGCTGCAAAAAAACATCAAAATCATAGAACATATAGGTTGCATCATGATTCTAAGAAACAATGTGCTAGAGAAGTAGGCTTGCAATGCAAACTTTCTGCAAAGGGTTGCAAAACAAACTACCAACAGCCGCAAAAGCATGTGAACTAAATAAATCCTAATAACAAACAGAGGGCACCAAGAAAGAAATACAATAAACGTGTGAAGTAAATCCTACTAGCAACTTCATTTTAGCACCAACAATCAGAAGAATGAGCATGTTAATTAGATTGTACACGCCTACACACACAAAATTCAAAACTATAACTAAGGCGAGAGGGGAAAGATATGGGGCGGTAAGTGTCGACGAAGGACTCGTCCATCTCCCTCCGCTCCTCCTTAGTCTTCCTCATCCATGGCTTATTCTCCTGAACCTGCATGCAGCACCGCCCCATTCCTGCAGACAACCAGACAAGATGTGCACAAACTGCACAAATCAGATGCAGAGATAATAACAAAACAAACAAGAAGAAGGCAAGGGGAGGATGGTTTCAGGCGCTAGGAGAGATGGAGAGAGGCGGCATCCACACAGTTCACTGAATATCTCAGACACTGCATCTTCAGGTCTAACAAGGCAGGGAGTGGGAGGGGGTTACCTGCAGCTGCAGGGTGGGAGTTGGGCGAGGTCCATGGTGACCTTCCTTGCTTCCTCCCTCCCTGCTCGGGTTTTTTCTTCTTCTCCTGCAGCAATGGAAAGGGAGGACCATGGCATCACCAACAGTACAGAACTGAGCAACAAACAAAAGCAGAAGAAAATCGAAATCAAAACGAATCAGGCACCTTGATGATGGAGCTCCATGGATGGCTTGGAGAAGGTCGGAGCAGAGGAGGCGCAGCGAGCACGGGGTCTTCGAGCGCCCCGAGGGAGGAAGGAAGGAGGCGGTAGCGGGGCGACGCAGCCGATCTCCGTCGCTTCGCGTGGGTCCTGGCCGCCGGGTCGATCTGGGACTGGGAGAGAAGGTGCACGCGACGGATGTAGGGGCTCGCCGGTGGGGAGGTCGCCGGGGTGGGGGTGCTGGGCGGCGGCGGCGGCGCCGTGGGATGGGCATGAATCGGGAGGGGAATGGAAGAGACAGAGAGCTGCGCGGGCACGACACGGTCGAAGGGCGAGAAGAAGAAGTCGGCGAGCAGCGGGTTGCTGCTACTATCGGTGTCCGCCATGGCTTCGGGGGCAGCGTTGGATTAGGTGGAGGGGGCGGGGGTGGCGGAAGGGGGGTGGTCGGGGCTGGGGGAGGAAGGGGCGGCGACGGCGGGGGTGACGGAAGCGGCGTGTCGATCTGGATCGGAGGAGGCAACCAGTCCGGCGGTGGCGACCAGTCCACGACGGCCAGTGGAGGGGTGGGCGGAGGCGAGGGGAGGGATCTGAGGTGGGGAGGGGAGAGGTGGGTGGCGGCAGCGAGGATCTGTGGTGGGGAGGGGAGGGTGGGTGGCGGCGACGGGAGGGATCTGGATCGGGAGCGCTAGGGTTCGCTGCGCGGGGAGAGAGAGGAGTGAGAGGGTGAGGTGCGGGCCGTTGGATCCAGGAGCTGCCCACTTACTAATGGCGCACCAACCATAAATGCGTCATTAGTAATCCAGTTACTAATGGCGCATATTCTGGTGGTGCGCCATTAGTAGTTTTGCAAAAAAAAAACATACTAATGGCACACTGTTCAACAGTGCGCCATTAGTAGTTTTGCAAAAAAAAGATACTAATGGCACACTGTCCAACAGTGCGCCATTAGTAGTTTTGCAAAAAAAGGAATAAAAAATATAATAAAAAACAACATTAGTGGCGCACTTTGCGACAGGTGCGCCATTACTAGTTACTGTGTCTGGATGCGCCATTAGTATGTTTGGACATGCGCACTAGTTCAATTTTTTTTGATGCTAATGGCGCACCCTGGGCCAGGTGCGCCATTAGTAGTTTCAACTCTAATGGCGTATCAGAAGGTGGTGCGCCATTAGTATATACTAATGGCGCACCGCTTGTCTGGTGCGCCATTAGTGTCAATCCCATCTATAGCCCTTTTTCTAGTAGTGACCCATAGTGCTATATCCATGGCTCATGCTCATGTATTGCATGAAAGTTGAAAAAAGTTTGAGATTACTAAATTATGAAATAATTGCTTGGCTTGTCATCGGGATTGTGCATGATGAGAGCATTCTTGTGTGACGAAAATGGAGCATGACCAAACTATATGATTTTGTAGGGATGAACTTTCTTTAGCCATGTTATTTTGAGAAGACATGATTGCTTAGTCAGTATGATTGAAGTATTATTATTTTTATATCAATATTAATCTTTTGTATTGAATCTCTCGGATCTGAATATTCATGCCACAATAAAGAAAATTACATTGAGAATTATGCTAGGTAGCATTCCACATCAAAAATTCTGTTTTTATCATTTACCTACTCAAGGACGAGCAGGAATTAAGCTTGGGGATGCTTGATACGTCTCCAACATATCTATAATTTTTGATTGTTCCATGCTATTATATTATCTGTTTTGGATGTTTAATGGGCTTATTTATACACTTTTATATTATTTTTGGGACTAACCTACTAACCCAAGGCCCAGTGCAAATTGTTGTTTTTTTTGCCTATTTCAGAGTTTCGCAGAAAAGGAATATCAAATGGAATCCAAACAGAATGAAACCTTCGGGAGAGTTATTTTTGGAACAAACGTGATCCAAGGGACTTGGAGTAAACGCCAAGAAAGAATCGAGGAGGCCACGAGGTAGGGAGGCGCGCCCCCCACCCTCGTGGGCCCCTCGCAGCTCCACCGACCTACTTATTCCTCCTATATATATATATCCATATACCCCTATTCCCACCACCGCAACCTTCTGTACCCAAGAGATCCCATCTTGGGGCCTTTTTCGGATATCCGACTGAGGGGGAATCGATCACAGAGGGCTTCTACATCAACACCATTGCCTCTCCGATGATGTGTGGGTAGTTTACCACAGACCTTTGGGTCCATAGTTATTAGCTAGATGGCTTCTTCTCTCTCTTTGGATCTCAATACAAAGTTCTCCTCGATCTTCTTGGAGATCTATTCGATGTAATTTTTTTGCAGTGTGTTTGTCGAGATCCGATGAACTGTGGGTTTATGATCAAGTTTATCTATGAACAATATTTGATTCTTCTCTAAAATCTTTTATGTATGATTTGTTATCTTTGCAAGTCTCTTCGAATTATCAGTTTGGTTTGGCCTACTAGATTGATCTTTCTTGCAATGGGAGAAGTTCTTAGCTTTGGGTTCAATCTTGCGGTGTCCTTTCCCAGTGACAGCAGGGGCAGCAAGGCACATATTGTATTATTGTCATCGAGGATAAAAAGATGGGTTTTATATCATATTGCTTGAGTTTATCCCTCTACATCATGTCATCTTGGCTAATGCGTTACTTTGTTTTTATGAACTTCATACTCTAGATGGATAGCAGTCGATGCATACTAAGAAGAATTTGATGAGTCAGTATAATAATACGGACATAAAGATGCAGAAGAAGGATAACTATCTTTACCTAGGGGCAGTCTTGAAAGCCAGAAGTTGAGTTTGCGAAGAATCACCAGAAGAACAAGAGATCTCCTGCAAAAGTGAAATCATAGTTAAAAGAGCAAGGAAATAGATTCATTGATAAAGCCAAAAGTCAAAAATGAAAGGAACCTCATTCTGGCGTTTCCGAGGTGTTTTCTATAAGCCGGAGGGTAGCTCATTGTCGTCACTGGTCCTGGGCTGACGACGGCTCTCATGTTGTTGTTTTTCAAAAGAAAATGAGGATCTAAATAAGCCAAGGGGTGTGAAAACCTTACTTTCCGGGTTACCCGTCGAGGTTTCTGCCTTGGCAAATGTTCTGAATCAGAGGAAATAATTACCTCTTCTTCTACTGCCTGGCTGGCCCCTGTGTCATCCTGGTAATAGTCAGTGTCAATAAGGTTGTTAAAAAGCAGGCCAAGAGAGTCAAGGGCCACCTCCGACTCAGAGGCGTCATCCTGCTTAAGGAGATCAGAAGCAGTTGGTTTCTTTTTGGATTTTCTGGTTGTCTTCTTGGCGGCTATTGCGGCGGCTCTAGCTTTTTTGGCAGCCTCATGATGATATGTGGCTTTCCAAAAGTCAGATTTGGCATGTAGGCAAATAACAGGTTGAAAATCATACAAGTACTTAACTACTGAAGAAAAAAGGAGTCAAGGGGATTTACCTCTTGTGCCGGGTTAAGTTTGCAGAAAGGATTCAATCCTACTTTGCTGCAGTCTTCATATTTGCTGTTGACAAGAGTGGTTGACATCTCAACAATAGCTTCTTTAGTCAAACGAAGGGAGCTATGACGTAATGGATCGTCCGCTCCTCCGGTGTAATTGCACATCAAATCAGATCGGTGGCTTACAGGGATGATCCGCCATGCGATCCAGTAGCGGATCAAGTCAACTCCTGTAAAGCCGTTCCCCAGTAAAGCTTGAACCCTTTTGATGGTTGGTTGAAGTTTCTTGCGCTCAGCAGCAGCGAGTTTGTCAGGGAGCGAATATTTAGCATCAAGAGGCTCAACACGATAACCCGACATTGGTTTTTCATTAGTCGGTGACGTATCTTGGCAATAGAACCAGGTTTGATTCCAGTCCTTGGGATGGCTTGGCAAGACTACTAGAGGAAAAACAGCATCCCGTCTGCGCTGAATTGAAATCCCACCAAGTTCTAAACTGGGGCCATTGGTATACTCATTCTGGCGGTTCAAGTAAAAATACTCTCGGAAGAGTTCAACAGTAGGTGCTTCTTGAAGATAAACCTCACAGAAAACTTGGAAATTACAGATGTTTGATATGGAATTGGCTCCCAGATCTTGTGGATGAAGCTTGAAAAAAAGTGCAGAATATCTCTGAAGAATTTTGAGTCGGGCAGTGAAAAGCCCCGGTTCATATGGCCGCCGGGTCAGGGGCGCGATAGGACATAATGCTCTTCTCTGGTAGATACCCAATGGTGACAAAATCCTTTAGGGTGTCATCAGTGACTGTGGAAGGGACCCAGTTGCAAACTGTCGTTGTCTTTGGCGGCATGGCGAAAGGACGAGCTAAAAAGGAAGTAATTTGCCGGGTCAAGTTAAATTGGTGGAATCACAGGTTAATGATCGCAATATATATGTGTAATGGTGGCTTAGATAAGGGCTAATGGTATATAAAGGAAAAATGAGCCGGCATGGTAAGCCGCCATGACTAAAGATATTCAAAAGTTGCTAGCGACAAAAAAATGGTTAAGTATAAAGCAAACAAGTTTCACAGACGGCAAATATTATTTTGGATCAACGGCCGTTCAGAAAAGGAAAATAAATCTAGACCTAAAAATTAGTACAGATGAATTCGTAAGCTAGCGCAAGAGTTTTCTTCCAAGGAAAGGGGATCTACAAGTATTAAAAGTGGAAGTAAAACAACTACCGCATTGGTTTTACGCCATTTTCAGAGCAAGAAGCTCACGGCACAACATGAAAGATGAGTTGTGATGAACTGTGGCATAATATGAAGAACACAGAAGAGCTCGCGAACCCTAGTATGGATCTAAGGTATGGAAAGGCCAAAACTTATAGGTATATATCTACCGCGGAGGGTCGCCGCCGTTCTCTGGACCAATTCAGGCTGATGTAGCGGCCGAGCTTGAGGAAGATAAGGTGCTCTACGACGGCGGCGGAGTTCGAGTGGTAGAGGAGGTTGTGAGAGGAAGAAGATGCTGGAAAGGGGGAGAATGAGGAAGACCAGCCGTGCCTATTTATAAGGAGGCAGGCGAACAGGCAGGCGCGAAAAACGAGGAGGGCAAATGAAAGTTATCCAGCTAGATGGACACCTCGATTTTCAGGAAGACATTAAGATAAAGATCCATTAAGGTGACGTCATGGCGGGTTTCCAAAATTTCCGGAGATGACATCATGGCGGGTTACAAGGCTTTCACAATAGTGGTAGATGGATTTTTTCTAAGTGTTGGAGATTGACATGAACAAAGTTCAAATCAACCTGGGGCCTAATGTTGGCTATATGACTACCAGATATGACCTGCCCAGGAGGGGCCGGGTCAACCCCAATGGCAGTTTACCTAAATGAAGCCCAAGAGTATATAAGATGACGGGTCACAGTTAGGCTTATAATAGGCCCAAGCCCAGAGGCGGCTTAAGGCCCGTCAGTATAAACCTCCATGTATGAATAGACTTGTAATGTAAGGCATATAAGATACGCCACCGAGCCAGACACGTTGTATGAGCCGACCGGGACTCTGTAGGCCGCAGGGCTTCAACCCATGTATATAAGGGACGACCCGGTGGCGTCTTAGGTCAAGAAACAACATATCAAGAGACAGGTTAAGCGTATTCGCTCCTTGGTCATCGAAACCTAGTAATACCATATCAACTAGACTAGGCCTTTACCTTCACCGCAAGGGGCCGAACCAGTATAAACCTCTTGTGTCCTTTGTCCCGTTTAACCCCTTTAAGCTTCCTAGTTCCGATGGCTCCATGACTAAGTCTTTCCACTAGTAGATGCATGCTGGATAGTGGACGATGTGTGGAGTAATAGTAGTAGATGCAGAATCGTTTCGGTCTACTTGTCGCGGACGTGATGCCTATGTTGGGGAATGTAGTAATTTCAAAAAAAATCCTACGCACACGCAAGATCATGGTGATGCATAGAAACGAGAGGTGAGAGTGTGTCCACGTACCCTCGTAGACTGAAAGCGGAAGCATTAGCATAACGCGGTTGATGTAGTCATACGTCTTCATGATCCGACCGATCAAGTACCGAACGCATGGCACCTCCGAGTTCTGCACACGTTCAACTCGATGACGTCCCTCGAACTCCGATCTAACCCAGCTTTGAGGGAGAGTTTCGTCAGCACGATGGCCTGGTGACGATGATGATGTTCTACTAACGCAGGGCTTCGCCTAAGCACTGTTGCGATATTATCGAGGTGGATTATGGTGGAGGAGGGCACCACACACGCCTAAGAGATCCAAGAGATCAACTGTTGTGTCTCCAAGGGGTGACTCCCTCCCCGTATATAAAGGAGTGGAGGAGGGGGAGGGGGCCGGCCACCCTAGGCGCGCCCCATGAGGAGTCCTACTCCCACCGGGAGTAGGACTCCTCCTTCCATGTGGGAGTAGGAGAGGAGAGGGAAGGAGAGAGAGGGGGAAAGGAAAGGGGGGCGCCCCCCTCCTTGTCCAATTTGGACTGGGGGGGGGGGGGGAAGGGGGCGCACGGCTGCCCTTGGCCACCCCTCCTCTTCTCCACTAGGGCCCAATAGGCCCATTAGTCTCCCCGGGGGGTTCCGGTAACCCCACGGTACTCCAGTATATGCCTGAAACTCCCCGAAACCATTCCGGTGTCCGAACATAGTCGTCCAATATATCGATCTTTATGTCTCGACCATTTCAATTATCCTCATTATGTCCGTGGTCACATCCGGGACTCCGAACTACCTTCGGTACATCAAAACACATAAACATATAATATAACCGTCATCAACTTTAAGCATGTGGACCCTACGGGTTTGAGAACTATGTAGACATGACCGAGACACGTCTCCAGTCAATAACCAATAGCAGAAGCTGGATGCTCATATTGGCTCCTACATATTCTATGAAGATCTTTATCGGTCAATCCGCATAACAACATACGTTGTTCCCTTTGTCATCGGTATGTTACTTGCCCGAGATTCGATCGTCGGTATCTCAATACCTAGTTCAATCTCGTTACCGGCAAGTCTCTTTACTCATTCCGTAATACATCATCCCGCAACTAACTCATTAGTTGCAATGCTTGCAAGGCTTAAGTGATGTGTATTACCGAGTGGGCCTAGAGATACCTCTCCGACAATCGGAGTGACAAATCCTAATCTCGAAATACGCCAACCCAACAAGTACCTTCGGAGACACCTGTAGAGCACCTTTATAATCACCCAGTTACGTTGTGACATTTGGTAGCACACAAAGTATTCCTCTGGTAAACGGGAGTTGCATAATCTCATAGTCATAGGAACATGTATAAGTCATGAAGAAAGCAATAGCAACATACTAAACGATCAAGTGCTAAGCTAACGGAATGGGTCAAGTCAATCACATCATTCTCCTAAAGATGTGATCCCGTTAATCAAATGAAAACTCATTGTCTATGGCTAGGAAACATAACCATCTTTGATCAACGAGCTAGTCAAGTAAAGGCATACCAGTGACACTCTGTTTGTCTATGTATTCACACATGTATCATGTTTCCGATTAATAGAATTCTAGCATGAATAATAAACATTTATCATGATATAAGGAAATAAATAATAACTTTATTATTGCCTCTAGGGCATATTTCATTTAGTCTCCCACTTGCACTAGAGTCAATAATCTAGATTACACAGTAATGATTCTAACACCCATGGAGCCTTGGTGCTGATCATGAATAATAAACATTTATCATGATATAAGGAAATAAATAATAACTTTATTATTGCCTCTAGGGCATATTTCATTCAGTCTCCCACTTGCACTAGAGTCAATAATCTAGATTACACAGTCATGATTCTAACACCCATGGAGCCTTGGTGCTGATCATGTTTTTCTCGTGGAAGAGGCTTAGTCAACGGGTCTGCAACATTCAGATCCGTATGTATCTTGCCAATATCTATGTCTCCCACCTGGACTTGATCCCGGATGGAGTTGAAGCGTATCTTGATGTGCTTGGTTCTCTTGTGAAATCTGGATTCCTTTGCCAAAGCAATTGCACCAGTATTGTCACAAAAGATTTTCATTGACTCGATGCACTAGGTATGACACTATGAACTCCTTCATCCAGACTCCTTCATTTGCTACTTCCGAAGCAGCTGTGTACTTCGCTTCACATGTAGATCCCGCTACGACGCTTTGTTTAGAACTGCACCAACTGACAGCTCCACTGTTTAATAAAAACACGTATTCGGTTTGCGATTTAGAATCGTCCGGACCAGTGTCAAAGCTTGCATCGACGTAACCATTTACAATGAGCTCTTTGTCACCTCCATAAACGAGAAACATATCCTTCATCCTTTTCAGGTATTTCAGGATGTTCTTGACCGATGTCTAGTGATCCATTCCTGGATTACTTTGGTACCTCCCTGCTAAACTAATAGCAAGGCACACATCAGGTCTGGTACACAACATTGCATACATGATAGAGCCTACGGCTGAAGCATAGGGAACATCTTTCATTTTCTCTCTATCTTCTGCAGTGGTCGGGCATTGAGTCTTACTCAACTTCACACCTTGTAACACAGGCAAGAACCCTTTCTTTGCTTGATCCATTTTGAACTTCTTCAAAACTTTGTCAAGGTATGTGCTTTGTGAAAGTCCAATTAGGCGTCTCGATCTATCTCTATAGATCTCGATGCCCAATATATAAGCAGCTTCACCGAGGTCTTTCATTGAAAAACTCTTATTCAAATATCCTTTTATGCTATCTAGAAATTCTATATCATTTCCAATCAACAATATGCCATCCACATATAATATCAGAAATGCTACAGAGCTCCCACTCACTTTCTTGTAAATACAGGCTTCTCCAAAAGACTGTATAAAACCATATGCTTTGATCACACTATCAAAACGTTTATTCCAACTCTGAGAGGCTTGCACTAGTCCATAAATGGATCGCTGGAGCTTGCACACTTTGTTAGCTCCCTTTGGATCGACAAAACCTTTCGGTTCCATCATATACAACTCTTCTTCCAAAAATCCATTCAGGAATGCAGTTTTGACATCCATTTGCCAAATTTCATAATCACAAAATGCGGCAATTGCTAACATGATTCGGAAAGACTTAAGCATAGCTACGGGTGAGAAGGTCTCATTGTAGTCAATCCCGTGAACTTGTCGAAAACCTTTTGCAACAAGTCGAGCTTTATAGACAGTAACATTACCGTCAGCGTCAGTCTTCTTCTTGAAGATCCATTTATTCTCGATGGCTTTCTGATTATCTGGCAAGTCAACCAAAGTCCACACTTTGTTCTCATACATGGATCCCATCTCAGATTTCATGGCCTCAAGCCATTTTGTGGAATCTGGGCTCACCATTGCTTCTACATAGTTCGTAGGTTCGTCATGGTCTAGTAACATAACCTCCAGAACAGGATTACCGTACCACTCTGGTGCGGATCTTACTCTGGTTGACCTACGAGGTTCAGTAGCAACTTGACCTGAAGTTTCATGATCATCATCATTAACTTCCTCACTAATTGGTGTAGACATCACAGGAACCGGTTTATGTGATGAACTACTTTCCAATAAGGGAGCAGGTATTGTTACCTCATCAAGTTCTACTTTCCTCCCACTCACTTATTTCGAGAGAAACTCCTTCTCTAGAAAGGATCCATTCTTAGCAACAAATGTCTTGCCTTCGGATTTGTGATAGAAGGTGTACCCAACAGTTTCCTTTGGGTATCCTATGAAGACACATTTCTCCGATTTGGGTTCGAGCTTATCAGGTTGAAGTTTTTTCACATAAGCATCGCAGCCCCAAACTTTAAGAAATGATAACTTTGCTTTCTTGCCAAACCATAGTTCATAAGGTGCCGTCTCAATAGATTTTGATGGTGCCCTATTTAATGTGAATGCGGCTGTCTCTAAAGCATAACCCCAAAACAATAGCGGTAAATCAGTAAGAGACATCATAGATCGCACCATATCTAGTAAAGTACGACTACGACGTTCGGACACACCATTACGCTATGGTGTTCCAGGTGGCGTGAGTTGCGAAACTATTCCACATTGTTTCAAATGTAGACCAAACTCGTAACTCAAATATTCTCCTCCATGATCAGATCGTAGAAACTTTATTTTCTTGTTATGATTATTTTCAACTTCACTCTGAAATTCTTTGAACTTTTCAAATGTTTTAGACTTATGTTTCATTAAGTAGATATACCCATATCTGCTTAAATCATCCGTGAAGGTGAGAAAATAACGATACCCGCCGCGAGCCTCAACATTCATTGGACCACATACATCAGTATGTATGATCTGCAACAAATCAGTTGCTCGCTCCATAGTTCCGGAGGACGGCGTTTTAGTCATCTTGCCCATGAGGCATGGTTCGCAAGTACCAAGTGATTCATAATCAAGTGATTCCAAAAGTCCATCAGTATGGAGTTTCTTCATGCGCTTTATACCAATATGACCCAAACAGCAGTGCCACAAATAATTTGCACTATCATTATCAACTCTGCATATTTTGGCTTCAACATTATGAATATGTGTATCACTACTATCAAGATTCATCAAAAATAGACCACTCTTCAAGGGTGCATGACCATAAAAGATATTACTCATATAAATAGAACAACCATTATTCTCAGATTTAAATGAATAATCGTCTCGCATTAAACAAGATCCAGATATAATGTTCATGCTCAACGCTGGCACCAAATAACAATTATTTAGGTCTAAAACTAATCCCGAAGGTAGATGTAGAGATAGCATGCCGACAGCGATCACATCAACTTTGGAACCATTTCCCACGCGCATCGTTACCTCGTCCTTAGCCAGTGTTCGCTTAATCTGTAGTCCCTGTTTTGAGTTGCAAATATTAGCAACAGAACCAATATCAAATACCCAGGTGCTACTGCGAGTTCTGGTAAGGTACACATCAATAAAATGTATATCACATATACCTTTGTTCACCTTGCCATCCTTCTTATCCACCAAATACTTGGGGCAGTTCCACTTCAAGTGACTAGTCTGCTTGCAGTAGAAGCACTCAGTCTCAGGCTTAGGTCCAGACTTGGGTTTCTTCTCTTGAGCAGCAACTTGTTTGATGTTCTTTTTGAAGTTCCCCTTCTTCTTCCCTTTGCCCTTTTTCTTGAAACTGGTGGTCTTATTGACCATCAACACTTGATGCTCCTTCTTGATTTCTACCTCCCCAGCCTTTAGCATTGCGAAGAGCTCGGGAATTGTCTTATCCATCCCTTGCATGTTATAGTTCATCACGAAGCTCTTGTAGCTTGGTGGCAGTGATTGAAGAATTCTGTCAATGACGCTATCATCCGGAAGATTAACTCGCAGTTGAATCAAGTGGTTGTTATACCCAGACATTGTGAGTATATGCACACTGACAGAACTATTCTCCTCCATCTTGCAGTTGTAGAACTTATTGGAGACTTCATATCTCTCAATCCGGGCATTTGCTTGAAATATTAACTTCAACTCCTGGAACATCTCATATGCTCCATGACGTTCAAAACATCGTTGAAGTCCTGGTTCTAAGACGTAAAGCATGGCACACTGAACTATCGAGTAGTCATCAGTTTGCTCTGCCAGACGTTCATAACATCTGGTGTTGCTCCTGCAGCAGGTTTGGCACCTAGCGGTGCTTCCAGAACATAATTCTTTTGTGCAACAATGAGGATAATCCTCAAGTTACGGACCCAGTCCGTGTAATTGCTACCATCATCTTTCAACTTTGCTTTCTCAAGGAACGCATTAAAATTCAACGGAACAACAACACGAGCCATCTATCTACAACAAACATAGACATGCAAAATACTATCAGGTACTAAGTTCATGATAAATTCAAGTTCAATTAATCATATTACTTAAGAACTCCCACTTAGATAGACATCCCTCTAATCATCTAAGTGATCACGTGATCCAAATCAACTAAACCATAACCGATCATCACGTGAAATGGAGTAGTTTTCAATTGTGAACATCACTATGTTGATCATATCTACTATATGATTCACGCTCGACCTTTCGGTCTCAGTGTTCCGAGGCCGTATCTGCATATGCTAGGCTCGTCAAGTTTAACCTGAGTATTCTACGTGTGCAGAACTGGCTTGCACCCGTTGTAGATGGACGTAGAGCTTATCACACCCGATCATCACGTGGTGTCTGGGCATGAAGAACTTTGGCAATGGTGCATACTCAGGGAGAACACTTTTATCTTGAAATTTAGTGAGAGATCATCTCATAATGCTACCGACAATCAAAGCAAAATAAGATGCATATAAGATAAACATCACATGCAATCAATATAAGTGATATGATATGGCCATCATCATCTTGTGCTTGTGATCTGCATCTTCAAAGCACCGTCATGATCACCATCGTCACCGGTGCGACACCTTGATCTCCATTGTAGCATCATTGTCGTCTCGCCAACTATTGCTTCTACGACTATCACTACCGCTTAGTGATAAAGTAAAGCAATTACAGGGCGATTGCATTGCATACAATAAAGCGACAACCATATGGCTCCTGCCAGTTGCCGATAACTCGGTTACAAAACATGATCATCTCATACAATAAAATATAGCATCATGTCTTGACCATATCACATCACAACATGCCCTGCAAAAACAAGTTAGACGTCCTCTACTTTGTTGTTGCAAGTTTTACGTGGCTGCTATGGGCTGAGCAAGAACCGTTCTTACCTACGCATCAAAACCACAACGATAGTTCGTCAAGTTAGTGTTGTTTTAACCTTCTCAAGGACTGGGCGTAGCCACACTCGGTTCAACTAAAGTTGGAGAAACTGACACCCGCCAGCCACCTGTGTGCAAATCACGTCGGTAGAACCAGTCTCGCGTAAGCGTACGCGTAATGTCGATCCGGGCCGCTTCAGCCAACAATACCGCCGAAACAAAGTATGACATGGTGGTAAGTAGTATGACTTGTATCGCCCACAACTCACTTGTGTTCTACTCATGCATATAACATCAACGCATAAATCCTGGCTCGGATACCACTGTTGGGGAACGTAGTAATTTCAAAAAAAATACTATGCACACACAAGATCATGGTGATGCATAGCAACGAGAGGGGAGAATGTGTCCACGTACCCTCCTAGACCGAAAGCGGAAGCGTTAGCACAACGCGGTTGATGTAGTCGTACGTCTTCACGATCTGACCGATCAAGTACCGAACGCACGGCACCTCTGAGTTCTGCACACGTTCAACTCGATGATATCCCTCGAACTCCGATCCAGCCGAGCTTTGAGGGAGAGTTCCGTCAGCACGACGGCGTGGTGACGATGATGATGTTCTACCGACGCAGGGCTTCGCCTAAGCACTGCTACGATATTATCGAGGTGGATTATGGTGGAGGGGGGCACCGCACACGGCTAAGGGATCCAAGAGATCAATTGGTGTGTCTCCAAGGGGTGCCTCCCTCCCCGTATATAAAGGAGTGGAGGAGGGGGAGGGGGCCGGCCACCCTAGGCGCTCCCCATGAGGAGTCCTACTCCCGCCGGGAGTAGGACTCCCCCCTTCCATGTGGGGGTAGGAGAGGAGAGGGAAGGAGAGAGAGGGGGAAAGGAAAGGGGGGCGCCGCCCCCCTCCTTGTCCAATTCGGACTGGGGGGGGGGGGGGAAGGGGGCACGCGGCTGCCCTTGGCCGCCCTCCTCTTCTCCACTAGGGCCCAATAGGCTCATTAGTCTCTACGGGGGGTTCCGGTAAACCCCCGGTACTCCAGTATATGCCCGAAACTCCCCGAAACCATTCCGGTGTCCGAACATAGTCGCCCAATATATCGATCTTTATGTCTCGACCATTTCGAGACTCCTCGTTATGTCCGTGATCACATCCGGGTCTCTGAACTACCTTCGGTACATCAAAACACATAAACTCATAATATAACTGTCATCGAACTTTAAGCGTGCAGACCATGCGGGTTCGAGAACTATGTAGACATGACCGAGAAACGTCTCCAGTCAATAACCATTAGCGGAACCCGGATGCTCATATTGGCTCCTACATATTCTATGAAGATCTTTATCAGTCAAACCGCATAACAACATACGTTGTCCCCTTTGTCATCGGTATGTTACTTGCCCGAGATTCGATCGTTGGTATCTCAATACCTAGTTCAATCTCGTTACCGGCAAGTCTCTTTACTCGTTCCGTAATACATCATCCCGCAACTAACTCATTGTTGCAATGCTTGCAAGGCTTATAGTGATGTGCATTACCGAGAGGGCCCAGAGATACCTCTCCGACAATCGGAGTGACAAATCCTAATCTCGAAATACGCCAACCCAACAAGTACCTTCGGAGACACCTGTAGAGCACCTTTATAATCACCCAGTTACGTTGTGACATTTGGTAGCACATAAAGTGTTCCTCCGGTAAACGGGAGTTGCATAATCTCAAAGTCATAGGAACGTGTATAAGTCATGAAGAAAGCAATAGCAACATACTAAACGATCAAGTGCTAAGCTAACAGAATGGGTCAAGTCAATCACATCATTCTCCTAAAGATGTGATCCCGCTAATCAAATGACAACTCTTTGTCTATGGCTAGGAAACATAACCATCTTTGATCAACGAGCTAGTCAAGTAGAGGCATACTAGTGACACTCTGTTTGTCTATGTATTCACACATGTATCATGTTTCCGGTTAATACCATCTAGCATGAATAATAAACATTTATCATGATATAAGGAAATAAATAATAACTTTATTATTGCCTCTAGGGCATATTTCCTTCAGCCTATATACATGATCATGCCTAGATATTCTCATAATTATGCACTTTTCTATCAATTGCTTGATAGTAATTTGTTCACCCACTGTAATATTATGCTATCTTGAGAGAAGCCACTAGTGAAACCTATGGCCCCCGGTTCTATCTTTTATCTACAAGTTTTCCATCTATTTTACTTTGCAATCTTTACTTTCAATCTATATCATAAAAATACCAAAAATATTTATCTTATTATCTCTATCAGATCTCACTCTCGTAAGTGACCGTGAAGGGATTGACAACCCCTTTATCGCGTTGGTTGCGAGGTTCTTATTTGTTTGTGCAGGTACGAGGTTACTTGCGTGTTGTCTCCTACTTGATTGATACCTTGGTTCTCAAAAACGGAGGGAAATACTTACGCTACTTCGCTGCATCACCCTTTCCTCTTCAAGGGAAAACCAACCTAGTGCTCAAGAGGTAGTAGATGTAGAGGCCGGGGTATTCCTTCTTTTCAAAAAGAAAAAAAAGGAAGGGCTCCACCACTGCTTGGGATCGGTACCTCCAGCGATTTTCTTATTAATAGTAATTAATATTTCCGTAATTACGAAAGTAGTAAAGGATACATGCAAATTTTAAAAATAGTAAGGACGCCATGGATAAGAGCGTCCCGACCTGGACGCAGATGCTAACAACGTCCCAGTGTGGACGCTATTTTTGCTACTCCCTCCGTTCACTTTTGTAAGACGTTTTAGACATTTAGGACAACACATAAAATAGTTCAATTTCAGCTATCTAAAATGACTTATAAAAATGAACAGAGGGAGTAGCATCCATTATCTGGTTTAACTGGCGGCCGCCGCACCCATCTGGTCTCCATCTCCCACCTCCATCTCCCCGCCTGCCATGGTCGGCCCTGGCCTCCGCACCCATCTCGTCCCCATCTCCCACCTCCATCTCCCTACCTACCACGGCCGGCCCTGGCCTCCGGCTGATCCCCACTGCCCACCTTCCCACGGACTGCCTCGGCCTCGGCGTCGCTGCCGACATCCTCATGACCGTCCCAACCTCTGGCTCATCCCCGAAGACCACACCCTCACGGCTGCCCCCAACCTCCTCACGGCTAAAGTGGTGGGCTAAGGGCCATCGCGGCTGAGGGAGTCCTGGATTAGGGGTCCTCAGACAGCTGGACTATATCCTTTGGCCGGACTGTTGGATTATGAAGATACAAGATTGAAGACTTCGTCCCATGTCCGGATGGGACTCTCCTTTGCGTGGAAGGCAAGCTTGGCAATTCGGATATGTAGATCTCCTCCCTTGTAACCGACTCTGTGTAACCCTAGCCCCCTCCGGTGTCTATATAAACCGGAGGGTTTAGTTCATAGGATAACAACAATCATAATCATAGGCTAGCTTCTAGGGTTTAGCCTCTACGATCTCGTGGTAGATCAACTCTTGTAATACTCATATCATCAAGATGAATCAAGCAGGAAGTAGGGTATTACCTCCATCGAGAGGGCCCGAACCAGGGTAAACACCGTGTCCCCCGCCTCCTGTTACCATTCACCTTAGACGCACAGTTCGGGACCCCCTACCCGAGATCTGCCGGTTTTGACACCGACATTGGTGCTTTCATTAAGAGTTCCAATGTGCCGCCACGATAAGGCTTGATGGCTCGTCTTGTTGTCAAGGACAACATTACCTCGGAGGGAGCCCTGGCTGTAGGCCAAACTCTCCGACTAGGCGGCTTCGTCATGACCGCCCCTCCGGCCGTCGCGCCAACAATGACTTCTCGGGTCATCAAAAACAGCCTCCACGTCGGCTCAGGATTCGCCGAGCAGATGGATCCAATAGAGCTCTCTTCTCTAAACGAGCTCTGGGATCACATCGCCTCCCTGGGAGTCGCAATGGACTATGATCGGATCTGGCTTAAACCAGACCAAAGGGAGATTAACTCTTCGCCGGTCACCCATCAGATAGCGGTGGTGGAGGAGCTATGTAGCAATTCTTCCTCTATTTTGAGGACAACCTATGTCCGGATTCCCGAGCTCTCCGAGCCGGATACCCGTCCACGGGAGGACATGGCCCAAGCTTCGAACCTAGAATCAGACAACATGCCAGAACTACTGGGCAACATCCCAGAGTCCGAACTACCAAGCTCAGAAACTCCTCCGCCCCTGGGTCTCAGATCGGGTCAGGGTTTGAACCTAAATCTACCCACCCACACAGATTCAAGTGATCTTTCCCACATTAGACAAGAGCCCCAAGAGACAGTACATCACTATTGGGCCAGATTCCTCCTTGTAATGAGCAAGGTCAAGGACTGTCACGAGGAAGACGCATTTTCATTCTTTTGCAAAAATTGCACGGACAAGGGAATCCTCAACGCCATAAGTCGTCATGACAGAGCACACTTTGCTGACTTGGCGGCCATAGTACGGAAGTACTGTGCGATGGAAAGCTCCCGGAAAAACCAAACAAAATTCTGGGACCCTCCGGCTCTAACTAAACCCCCCGTACGAACTAAAAGGGTGTACTCCCGTAAGTCACCTGATCCAATTACAAAGAAACAAAAGCCCACTACAGGGCGTAGAACTGTATTGGAGGGATGGCTCAATGGGCCATGCAAAATTCACAGTACATCGGATACCATGCCAACACACAGCCTTAGAGCATGTTGGATACTCCGGAAGGTGGCCAAGAGCGGCGAGGATATCCTCATCAACAATACAACAGAGCACCATCCCATGGAAAATAACAATACAGTATTGACAGTCTTCGAGACCTTCCCTCAAATAATAGGCGCAAGCGAACACTCCGCAGCCTTGCCGAAGTCTGCCACGTTGCAGCAATAAATCCATGGAACGACACGACCATAACCTTCAATGCCAGTGACGAACCTCAATTCCGAACAGCCCGAACACCAGCCGCTTTGGTCCTTAGTCCAATTGTGGACGGCTTCCGGCTTACTAAAGTGCTCATGGACGGTGGCAGCGGATTAAACCTCATCTACGAGGAAACTCTTAGCAAAATGGAAATAGACAAGAGCCGCATTGAGCAAAGCAGCATGACCTTCAGAGGAATCAGCCCTAGTCGGGAGGCACGATGTGCAGGAAAAATCACACTAGATGTGGTATTTGGCACGCTAGAAAATTATAGGTCTGAAGAAATCACATTCCAAGTGGCCCATTCAGTAGCGGATACCACGCCCTTTTAGGGCGGGAGGCATTCATGATCTTCCAAGCTATACCCCATTACAGGTACATGAAGCTCAAAATGCCCATGCCCAATGGAAACATCACTCTGGCTAGTGATCCGAATATAGCACTCCGCGCCGAAAATAAAACCGCTGCACTAGCCCTCGAGGCGTTATCCGAAGCCCTTGCGGCCGAAGAACTAACTACGCTGCACTCCACGGTGGACAGGGACGACGTGATACTCGATAAAAGACCCAGGTCCACCTCTTTTAAACCAGCGGACGGAATAGTCAAATTCCAGTCCACCCAACGGACCCTACAAAAACAGCATCCATCGGGGCACAACTGAACCCCACAACAGACGCCGCACTACGAGAGTTCTTGCGCGAGAATTGGGACATCTTCGCCTGGTATCCTTCAAACATGCCAGGAATCCCACGCAGGCTGGCCGAGCATAGCCTTAACATTCTAAAGGGGTTCAAGCCGGTCAAGCAGACTCTTCGGTGTTTCTCTGAGCCTAAGCGACAAGCCATGGGAGAAGAGCTAGCCAAGTTACTTGAGGCCAGATTCATTAGTGAAATAAAACATCCGAACTGGCTAGCAAACCTGGTGATGGTACCAAAGAAGGACAAATCATGGCGCCTATGTGTCGATTTCATGGACCTTAACAAGGCTTGCCCCAAGGACCCCTTCCCCCCTCCCCCACATCGATCAAATTACCGACGCTACCGCAGGACACGACTCATTGTGCTTCCTCGACGCATACTCCGGATACCATCAAATTAAGATGGCGGAGCCCGATCAAGCCGCAACGGCATTCATCACTCCATACGGCCCCTTCTGTTTTAACACCATGCCTTTCGGCTCAAAAACGCCGGTGCAACCTATCAACGCATGCTTCAGACATGCCTGGAAACACAAATCGGCAAAATAATGGAGGCATACATAGACGAGGTGGTCATTAAAACAAGACACGTCGAATCCTTAATAGACGACTTGAGGCTCATGTTCGACAATCTCCAAACATATGACATCAAGCTCAATCCAGAAAAATGCATTTTCGGCGTGCCCGCCGGAAAGCTCTTGGGCTTCATCGTCTCCAATAGAGGAATTGAAGCAAATCCGGCTAAAATCCGGGCTTTGACACAGTTGGCTATCCCAACAGACCTCAAGCAAATCCAGAAGTTAACTGGATGCGTGGCTGCCTTAAGCTGCTTTATCTCCCGATTAGGAGAAAAGGCACTACCTCTTTATCGCCTTCTTCGACGCACCGAACACTTCGAGTGGACGGACGCGGCCACGGCCGGATTGGAAGAAATAAAAGCCGTATTGGCCACCAACCCAATCTTGGCCGCTCCAAATGTCGGCGAACCAATGCTGTTATATATATCGGCAACACACCAAGTTGTAAGCGCAGTACTATGTATCCACCGTCCTCACTCCATGCAAATCATGGTACCCACATTATCAAAAGATAGCATACGCGGTCTTCATGGCATCCTGGAAATTACGACACTACTTTCAAGAGTGTTCAATTATGGTGGCCTCCGAAGTACCACTCAATGACATAATAAATAACCGCGATGCCACATGGCGGATTGCTAAATGGGCTATCGAGCTCCTCCCGTTCGACATAACATATAAACCACGGCGAGCCATTAAGTTGCAAGTACTGGCTGATTTCGTCGCCGAATGGACGGAAGCCCAACTCCCTAAAGAGTACGACGCGTACTCCAATTGGATCATGCACTGTGACGACTCTAACATGCTGGCTGGTCTGGGGGCAGGCGTCGTCCTGACATCCCCCACCGGAGATACAGTCTAATACGTACTCCAAATATTATACATAGACTCCAACAATGCACCAGAATATGAGGCCATGTTGCATGGTCTCCGGATGGCAGTCTCCATGGGAATTCAACGCCTAGAGGTGCGGGGGGATTCGAACCTTGCAATGTCTCAAATAAATGGGGACTTTGACACCAAGGACCCAAAAATGGCGGCTTACCGCAGCGCTGTCCTCAAAATGTCAGCTCGGTTCGAGGGCCTCGGATTCCACCATGTGGTCCGAGAAAACAATCAAGCGGCGGATATCCTCGCATGCATTGGCGCTAAGCGCGACCCTGTACCACCTAATATCTTCTTGGAAAGGCTGTTTAAGCCATCCGTGGTGTGGGAAGGGGAGGCCGGCAAAAACAGTCCGGATCCGGCCACAACACCAGACCCCGAACACTCTGACGTAATCGGAGGCTCTGCCACCGAAATAACACCTTCGACCCACGTGATTATGGTTGTCATCGCCCCGTGGACAGAACCCTTCTTGGCTTACCTAACTAGGCAAGAAGTCCCTGATGACCCAAACGAGGCACGTTGCATTGTGCGGCGGTCTAAAGCCTACAAGGTCCTCGAGGGAGAGCATTATAAGAAAAGCGCTACCAGAGTACTTCAAAGGTGCGTCTCCGAAGAGGAAGGACGACAACTTTTGGCAGAAATTCATGCCGGACTTGGTGGCCACCACGCCGCAGCTCGGGCCCTTGTAAGCAAGGCCTTCCGTACAGGTGTTTACTGGCCGACGGCCCGAGCAGACGCACATGGCCTCGTTCAATGCTGCGTCGGTTGCTAGCTTTTTGGAAACCAAACCCATATGCCACCTACCGCTCTCCAAACAATCCCCATTACTTGTCCCTTTGCGGTCTGGGGGCTTGATATGGTCGGACCCCTTAAAGGGGGAAGCCATAAGAAAAAATACCTATTGGTCATGGTGGATAAATTCACCAAATGGATCGAAGGCAAACCAGTTAAAACGGTCGAGTCCGGACCAGTGATAGACTTCATATCCGGGGTTGTACACCATTACCGCGTCCCCCACAACATCATCACCGATAACGGTTCAAAATTTACAGCCGACGATGTAAAAACTTGGTGCTTCAAAATGGGCATTAAGCTCGATTATGCCTCTGTCTATCACCCGCAAACTAATGGTCGGGTCGAGCGAGCAAATGGTCTTATCATGAGCGGCATTAAACCCAGATTAGTGCGATCCTTCAAGGAATCAGATACACACTGGGTGGAGGAGCTTGACTCTGTACTATGGGGGCTGCGGACCACGCCGAATCGCACTACCGGATACACACCGTTCTTTATGGTGTACGGTGCAGAGGCGATACTTCCCTGCGACATCATTCATGACTCACCTCGAGTGCGCATGTACAAAGAGAAAGAAGCCGAGCTTGATCGGCAAGACAGTTTGGACGCCCTGGAGGAGGAGCGTGACGTGGCAAAAGCCCGCTCCGCATTCTATCAGCAATAGGCTCGGCGGTATCAAAGCAAAGAAGTACGGGCCAAAACTTATAACATTGTCGAACTCGTTCTATGCCTACCGGAGAATAAAAAGGACAAGCTCAAGCCCAAATGGGAAGGTCCCTTCATTATGTTGGGGAACGTAGCAGAAATTCAAAATTTTCCTACGCGTCACCAAGATCTATCTATGGAGAGACCAGCAACGAGTAGAAGGAGAGTGCATCTACATACCCTTGTAGATCGCTAAGCAGAAGCGTTCAAGTGAACGGGGTTGATGGAGTCGTACTCGTCGTGATTCAGATCACCGATGATCAAGTGCCGAACGGACGGCACCTCCGCGTTCAACACACGTACAGCCCGGTGACGTCTCCCACACCTTGATCCAGCAAGGAGAGAGGGAGAGGTTGAGGAAGACTCCATCCAGCAGCAGCACAACGGCGTGGTGGTGATGGAGGAGCGTGGCAATCCTGCAGGGCTTCGCCAAGCACCATGGGAGAAGAGGAGGAGGGAGAGGGGCAGGGCTGCACCAACGAGAGATCAAATCGCGTGTTATGGGCAGCCCCATGCCTCAATATATATAGGGGGAGGGGAGGGCTGCGCCCCCTTTAGGGTTTCCCACCCCAAGGGGCGGCGGCCAGCCTCCAGATGGCATCTGGTGCGGCGGCCAAGAGGGGAGGGAGGAGTCCATCCTCCCCAAGGCACCTCGGAGGTGCCTTCCCCCTCGAGGACTCTTCCCTCTAGGGTTCCCTAGGCGCATGGGCCTCTTGGGGCTGGTTCCCTTGGCCCATGTAGGCCAAGGCGCACCCCCCACAGCCCATGTGGCCCCCCGGGGCAGGTGGCCCCACCCGGTGGGCCCCCGAGACCCTTCCGGTGGTCCCGGTACAATACCGATGACCCCGAAACTTGTCCCGATGGCCAAAACAGGACTTCCTATATATAAATCTTTACCTCCGGACCATTCCGGAACTCCTCGTGACGTCCGAGATCTCATCCGGGACTCCGAACAACATTTGGTAACCACATACAAGCTTCCTTTATAACCCTAGCATCATCGAACCTTAAGTGTGTAGACCCTACGGGTTCGGGAGAGATGCAGACATGACCGAGACGTTCTCCGGTCAATAACCAACAACCGGATCTGGATACCCATGTTGGCTCCCACATGTTCCATGATGATCTCATCGGATGAACCACGATGTCAAGGACTCAATCGATCCCGTATACAATTCCCTTTGTCTAGCGGTATTTTACTTGCCCGAGATTCGATCGTCGGTATACCGATACCTTGTTCAATCTCGTTACCAGCAAGTCACTTTACTCGTTACGTAACACATCATCCCGTGATCAACTCCTTGGTCACATTGCGCATATGATGATGTCCTACCGAGTGGGCCCAGAGATACCTCTCCGTTTACACGGAGTGACAAATCCCAGTCTCGATCCGCATAAAACAATAGATACTTTCGGAGATACCTGTAGTGCACCTTTATAGTCACCCAGTTACGTTGTGACGTTTGATACACCCAAAGCACTCCTACGGTATCCAGGAGTTACACGATCTCATGGTCAAAGGAAGAGATACTTGACATAGGCAAAGCTCTAGCAAACGAACTACACGATCTTTGTGCCAGTCTTAGGATTGGGTCTTGTCCATCACATCATTCTCCTAATGATGTGATCCCGTTATCAACGACATCCAATGTCCATAGCCAGGAAACCATGACTATCTGTTGATCACAACGAGCTAGTCAACTAGAGGCTCACTAGGGACATATTGTGGTCTATGTATTCACACGTGTATTACGATTTCCGGATAATACAGTTATAGCATGAATAAAAGACAATTATCATGAACAAGGAAATATAATAATAATACTTTTATTATTGCCTCTAGGGCATATTTCCAACAGTCTCCCACTTGCACTAGAGTCAATAATCTAGTTCACATCGCCATGTGATTAACACTCACAGGTCACATCGCCATGTGACTAATACCCAAGAGTTTACTAGAGTCAGTAGTCTAGTTCACATCACTATGTGATTAACACTCAATGACTTTTATGTTTGATCATGTTGCTTGTGAGAGAGGTTTTAGTCAACGGGTCTGAACCTTTCAGATCCGTGTGTGTTTTACAAATCTCTATGTCATCTCCTAGATGTAGCTACCACGCTCTATTTGGAGCTATTCCAAATAACTGTTCTACTTGGAGCTATTCTAAATTATTGCTCCATAATACGTATCCGGTCTCTCTACTCAGAGCTATCCGGATAGGTGTCAAGCTTGCATCGTCGTAACCTTTACGACGAACTCTTTTACCACCTCCATAATCGAGAAAATTCCTTAGTCCACTAGTTACTAAGGATAACTTTGACCGCTGTCCTGTGAGCCATTCTTGGATCACTCTTGTACCCCTTGACTGGCTCATGGCAAGGCACACTTGAGGTGCGGTACACAGCATAGCATACTGAAGAGCCTACGTCTTAAGCATAGGGGACGACCTTCGTCCTTTCTCTCTTTTCTGCTGTGGTCGAGCTTTAAGTCTTAACTTCGTACCTTACAATTCAGGCAAGAACTTCTTGTTTGACTGATCCATCTTGAATACCTTCAAGATCATGTCAAGGTATGTGCTCATTTGAAAGTACCATTAAGCGTTTTGATCTATCCTTATAGATCTTGATGCTCAATGTTCAAGTAGCTTAATCCAGGCTTTCCATTGAAAAACACTTTCAAAATAACCCTATATGCTTTCCAGAAATTCTACGTCATTTCTGATCAACAATATGTCAACAACATATACTCATCAGAAATTCTATAGTGCTCCCACTCACTTCTTTGGAAATACAAGTTTCTCATAAACTTTGTAAAAACCCCAAATTTTTGATCATCATCAAAGCATACATTCCAACTCCGAGATGCTCACTCCAGTCCTTAGAAGGTTTGCTGGAGCTTTGCATACTTATTAGCATCTTTCGGGATTGACAAAACCTTCCGGTTGTATCACATACAACCTTTCCTCATTAAAATCGTCGAGGAAACAATGTTTTGACATCCTATCTGCAAGATTTCATAAATAATGCAGTAATCGCTAATATAATTCCAACAGACTCTTAGCATCGCTACGAGTGAGAAAATCTCATCGTAGTCAACTCCTTGAACTTGTCGGAAAACATCTTAACGACAAGTCGAGCTTTCTTAATGGTGACATTCACCATCATTGTCCGTCTTCCTTTTGAAATCCATCTGTACTCAATGGCCTTACGACCATCGAGCCGTTCTGCCAAAGTCTACACTTTGTTTTCATACATGGATCCTCTCTCGGATTTTATGGCCTCAAGCCATTTATCGGAATCCGGGCCCACCATCGCTTCTCCATAGCTCGTAGGTTCATTGTTGTCTAGCAACATGACCTTCAAGACAGGATTACGTACCACTCTGAAGTAGTACGCATCCTTGTCATCCTACGAGGTTTGGGAGTGACTTGATCCGAAGTTTCATGATCAATATCATAAGCTTCCACTTCAATTGGTGTAGGTGCCACAGGAACAACTCCCTGTGCCCTGTCACACACTAGTTGAAGAGACGGTTCAATAACCTCATCAAGTCTCCACTATCCTCCCACTCAATTCTTTCGAGAGAAACTTTTCCTCGAGAAAGGACCCGATTCTAGAAACAATCCATATTGCTTTCGGATCTGAATTAGGAGGTATACCCAACTGTTTTGGGTTTCCTATGAAGATGCATTTTATCCGCTTTGGGTTCGAGCTTATCAACCTGAATCTTTTTCATATAAGCGTCGCAGCCCCAAACTTTTAAGAAACGACAACTTAGGTTTCTCTAAACCATAATTCATACGGTGTCATCTCATCGGAATTACGTGGTGCCCTATTTAAAGTGAATGTGGTTGTCTCTAATGCCTAACCCATGAACGGTAGTGGTAATTCGATAAGAGACATCATGGTACGCACCATATCCAATAGGGTGCAACTATGATGTTCGGACACACCATCACTCTATGGTGTTCTAGGCGGTATTAATTGTGAAACATTTTCCACAATGTCTTAATTGTGTGCCAAAACTCGTAACTCAGGTATTCATCTCTATGATCATATCATAGACATTTTATCTTCTTGTCACAATGATCTTCTACTTCACTCTGAAATTATTTGAACCATTCAATAATTCAGACTTGTGTTTCATCAAGTAAATATTCTCAACATCTACTCGAATCATCTGTGAAGTAAGAACATAACGATATTCACTGCATGCCTCAGCACTCATTGGACTGCACACATCAAAATGTGTTACTTCCAATAAGTTGCTATCTTGTTCCATCTTACTGAAAACGAGGCTTTTTAGTCATCTTGCCCATGTGGTATGATTTGCATATCTCAAGTGATTCAAAATCAAGTGAGTCCGAACGATCCATTTGCATGGAGTTTCTTCATGCATATACACCAATAGACATGGTTCGCATGTCTCAAACTTTTCAAAACGAGTGAGTCCAAAGATCCATCAACATGGAGCTTCTTCATGCGTTTTATACCATTATGACTTACATGGCAGTGCCACAAGTAAGTGGTACTATCATTACTATCTTATATCTTTTGGCATGAAATGTGTATCGCTACGATCGAGATTCAATAAACCATTCATTTTAGGTGCAAGACCATTGAAGGTATTATTCAAATAAATAGAGTAACCATTATTCTCTTTAAATGAATAACCGTATTGCGATAGACATAATCCAATCATGTCTATGCTCAACGCAAACACCAAATCTCGATGGTAGAGGGAGCGTGCGATGCTTGATCATATCAACATTGGAAACACTTCCAACACATATCGTCAGCTCACCTTTAGCCAGTCTCCGTTTTATTCCGTAGCTTTTATTTCGAGTTACTAACACTTAGCAACCGAACCGGTATCTAATACCCTGGTGCTACTAGGAGTACTAGTAAAGTACACATTAACATAATGTATATCCAATATACTTCTATCGACCTTGCCAGCCTTCTCATCTACCAAGTATCTAGGGTAATGCTGCTCCTGTGGTTGTTCCCCTTATTACAGAAGCACTTAGTCTCGGGTTTGGGTTCAACCTCGGGTTTCTTCACTGGAGCAGCAGCTGAATTGCCGTTTCATGAAGTATCCCTTTGTTCCCTAGCCCTTCTTGAAACTAGTGGTTTCACCAACCATCAACAATTGATGCTCCTTCTTGATTTCTACTTTCGCGGTGTCAAACATCGCGAATACCTCAAGGATCATCATATCTATCCCTGATATGTTATAGTTCATCACGAAGCTCTAGCAGCTTGGCGGCAATGACTTTGGAGAAACATCACTATTTCATCTGGAAGATCAACTCCCACTTGATTCAAGTGATTGTTGTACTCAGACAATCTGAGCACAAGCTCAACGATTGAGCTTTTCTCCCTTAGTTTGCAGGCTAAGAAAATCGTCGGAGGTCTTATACCTCTTGACGTGGGCACGAGCCTGAAATCCCAATTTCAGCCCTCGAAACATCTCATATGTTCCGCGACGTTTCGAAAATGTCTTTGGTGCCTCTACTTAAACCATTTAACTGAACTATCACGTAGTTATCAAAACGTGTATGTTCGATGTTCGAAACATCCACAAACGACGTTTGGGGTTCAGCACACTAAGCGGTGCATTAAGGACATAAGCTTTCTACTGATCGCATAATCGCTACTATCAACTTTCAACTATAATTTTCTCTAGGAACATATCTAAACAGTAGAACTATAGCGCGAGCTACGACATAATTTGCAAAAGGTCTTTTGACTATGT
Organism: Triticum aestivum; assembly: GCF_018294505.1. NCBI lineage: Eukaryota > Viridiplantae > Streptophyta > Magnoliopsida > Poales > Poaceae > Triticum > Triticum aestivum. The sequence goes on along the minus strand of NC_057812.1, from coordinate 646,672,080 downwards.
TCAGGATAATTAAGTTCATCTTATGAACTCCCACTTAGATAGACATCCCTCTGGTCATCTAAGTGATCACATGATCCGAGTCAACTAGGCCGTGTCCGATCATCACGTGAGACGGACTAGTCATCATCGGTGAACATCCTCATGTTGATCGTATCTACCATACGACTCATGCTCGACCTTTCGGTCTCCGTGTTCCGAGGCCATGTCTGCACATGCTAGGCTCGTCAAGTTAACCCTAAGTGTTTTCGCTGTGTAAAACTGTCTTACACCCGTTGTATGTGAACGTAAGAATCCATCACACCCGATCATCACGTGGTGCTTAGAAGCGACGAACTGTAGCAACGGTGCACAGTTAGGGGAGAACACTTCTTGAAATTTTGTCAGGGATCATCTTATTTACTACCGTCGTCCTAAGTAAACAAGATGCATAAACATGATAAACATCACATGCAATCAAATAGTGACATGATATGGCCAATATCATTTTGCTCCTTTTGATCTTCATCTTCGGGGCTCCATGATCATCATCGTCACCGGCATGACACCATGATCTCCATCATCATGATCTCCATCATCGTGTCTTCATGAAGTTGTCACGCCAACGACTACTTCTACTTCTATGGCTAACGCGTTTAGCAATAAAGTAAAGTAAGTTACATGGCGTTCTACAATGACACGCAGGTCATACAAAAAATAAAGACAACTCCTATGGCTCCTGCCGGTTGTCATACTCATCGACATGCAAGTCGTGAATCCTATTACAAGAACATGATCAATCTCATACATCACATATATCATTCATCACATCCTTTTGGCCATATCACATCACATAGCATACCCTGCAAAAACAAGTTAGACGTCCTCTAATTGTTGTTTGCATGTTTTACGTGGCTGCTATGGGTTTCTAGCAAGAACGTTTCTTACCTACGCAAGACCACAACGTGATATGCCAATTGCTATTTACCCTTCATAAGGACCCTTTTCATCGAATCCGTTCCGACTAAAGTGGGAGAGACTGGCACCCGCTAGCCACCTTATGCACCAAGTGCATGTCAATCGGTGGAACCTGTCTCACGTAAGAGTACGTGTAAGGTCGGTCCGGGCCGCTTCATCCCACAATACCGTCGAAACAAGATTGGACTAGTAACGGTAAGCATATTGAACAACATCAACGCCCACAACTACTTTGTGTTCTACTCGTGCAAAGAATCTACGCAATAGACCTAGCTCATGATGCCACTGTTGGGGAACGTAGCAGAAATTCAAAATTTTCCTACGCGTCACCAAGATCTATCTATGGAGAGACCAGCAACGAGTAGAAGGAGAGTGCATCTACATACCCTTGTAGATCGCTAAGCGGAAGCGTTCAAGTGAACGGGGTTGATGGAGTCGTACTCGTCGTGATTCAGATCACCGATGATCAAGTGCCGAACGGACGGCACCTCCGCGTTCAACACACGTACAGCCCGGTGACGTCTCCCACGCCTTGATCCAGCAAGGAGAGAGGGAGAGGTTGAGGAAGACTCCATCCAGCAGCAGCACAACGGCGTGGTGGTGATGGAGGAGCGTGGCAATCCTGCAGGGCTTCGCCAAGCACCATGGGAGAAGAGGAGGAGGGAGAGGGGCAGGGCTGCACCAACGAGAGATCAAATCGCGTGTTATGGGCAGCCCCATGCCTCAATATATATAGGGGGAGGGGAGGGCTGCGCCCCCTTTAGGGTTTCCCACCCCAAGGGGCGGCGGCCAGCCTCAGATGCATCTGGTGCGGCGGCCAAGAGGGGAGGGAGGAGTCCATCCTCCCAAGGCACCTCGGAGGTGCCTTCCCCCTCGAGGACTCTTCCCTCTAGGTTTCCTAGGCGCATGGGCCTCTTGGGGCTGGTGCCCTTGGCCCATGTAGGCCAAGGCGCACCCCCCACAGCCATGTGGCCCCCGGGGCAGGTGGCCCCACCCGGTGGGCCCCCGGGACCCTTCCGGTGGTCCCGGTACAATACCGATGACCCCGAAACTTGTCCCGATGGCCAAACAGGACTTCCTATATATAAATCTTTACCTCCGGACCATTCCGGAACTCCTCGTGACGTCCGGGATCTCATCCGGGACTCCGAACAACATTCGGTAACCACATGCAAGCTTCCTTTATAACCTAGCGTCATCGAACCTTAAGTGTGTAGACCCTACGGGTTCGGGAGACATGCAGACATGACCGAGACGTTCTCCGGTCAATAACCAACAGCGGGATCTGGATACCCATGTTGGCTCCCACATGTTCCACGATGATCTCATCGGATGAACCACGATGTCAAGGACTCAATCGATCCCGTATACAATTCCCTTTGTCTAGCGGTATTTTACTTGCCCGAGATTCGATCGTCGGTATACCGATACCTTGTTCAATCTCGTTACCGGCAAGTCACTTTACTCGTTACGTAACACATCATCCCGTGATCAACTCCTTGGTCACATTGCGCATATGATGATGTCCTACCGAGTGGGCCCAGAGATACCTCTCCATTTACACGGAGTGACAAATCCCAGTCTCGATCCACATAAAACAATAGATACTTTCGGAGATACCTGTAGTGCACCTTTATAGTCACCCAGTTACGTTGTGACGTTTGATACACCCAAATCACTCCTACGGTATCCAGGAGTTACACGATCTCATGGTCAAAGGAAGAGATACTTGACATTGGCAAAGCTCTAGCAAACGAACTACACGATCTTTGTGCTAGTCTTAGGATTGGGTCTTGTCCATCACATCATTCTCCTAATGATGTGATCCCGTTATCAACGACATCCAATGTCCATAGCCAGGAAACCATGACTATCTGTTGATCACAACGAGCTAGTCAACTAGAGGCTCACTAGGGACATATTGTGGTCTATGTATTCACACGTGTATTACGATTTCCGGATAATACAGTTATAGCATGAATAAAAGACAATTATCATGAACAAGGAAATATAATAATAATACTCTTATTATTGCCTCTAGGGCATATTTCCAACACATTATTGACAAAGTTCTGACCGGTGGAGCGTACCGTCTACGCGACGCATTGGACAATCGACTCAAGCCAAACCCGTGGAACGCAGCCAGACTCCGAAGGTTCTACGCCTAGTGCCGAACTCTGTGTTTGTCTCCTTACCTCCATCCATTTTTTATATATCTGTTATCTGTCTTTTCTTTCTTTCTTTCTTCCCTTTTTTTTCTTCACGGCCTTAAAAGGTTAAAATGTGTTTTGACTACACAATCTTGACACGCTAGGCGTGCTCATTATACCTGGGGGCTTCTTATACAGAAGCCGAATATAACTATGTTTCGGGCTCTATGCCCCCCGCACATGTGTTACTTTTCCACATGTACCTTTTCTTCGCCATTATATGCATCGATATGACTTAAGTTTTGGCCAAGCTGGGTTGCCTGGCTCTTGTGCTTATGCCATACGTTCCCCTTAATTCGATAGGGCATAAGGGGAGCACCTCTGCGATTGTTACTGCCGGGTCAGCCGGATGTGTACCTCAGACTGGGTGAAGCCGAAAGCTAGCGTTCTTAAGGGAATATTCGGTCAGTGAACAAAAGATGACTTTTATTTATTGTAATACATGCCGCCAGATGTTTATATCCCGCGTCTCTTCTCACAGTTCAAACATGCACATTAAGGCATGCGTACCCAGGGAAAGGAACGCTTAATGAAACTATTCTCCCTGGAAGATGTTTCTTACTATCCATGTAATATAACATAGATAGTTGGGTACTTGTCTGTTCAAGCACTTATGACCCCTACGCCTGGTTTCCACGCTGTCGGTGTCAAAACCGGCGGATCTCAGGTAGGGGGTCCCGAACTATGCGTCTAAGGCGGATGGTAATAGGAGGCAGGGGACATGATGTTTTACCCAGGTTCGGGCCCTCTTGATGGAGGTAATACCCTACGTCCTTCTTGATTGTTCTTGATAATATGAGTAGTACAAGAGTTGATCTACCACGAGATCAGAGAGGCTAAACCCTAGAAGCTAGCCTATGGTATGATTGTATGTTTTCCTACGGACTAAAACCCTCCGATTTATATAGACACCGGAGGGGGCTAGGGTTACACAGAGTCGATTACAATGAAGGAGATCATCCATATTGCCAAGCTTGCCTTCCATGCCAAGGAGAGTCCCATCCGGACACGTGACGAAGTCTTCAATCTTGTATCATCATAGTCCAACAGTCCGGCCAAAGGATATAATCCGGCTGTCCGGATACCCCCTAATCCAGGACTCCCTCAGTAGCCCCTGAACCAGGCTTCAATGACGATGAGTCTGGCGCGCAGATCATCTTCGGCATTCGAATACTTCATAGAAGAGTTTGAACACGAGGATCATGTCCGGCTCTGCAAAACAAGTTCCACATACCACCATAGAGAGAATAATATTTTCACAAATCTAATCTGCTGACGCATTCCGCAGTGTGACATTGCACCACAGCCAGGTCACCATTCGAATCGTTTTTCACAACCAACCTTAGCGTGTTTCGCGAGGCGGTTTCCTTGGCACGTCTTGTCGAAGCAGAGATCGTATCCCCTTATTACGGGATTCCCATCAATACGGACGTGGGTAACCCAACCGCGCCATCAATTACGATGCTTGGGGGATAAGCGAGTTTTACCAGGCTAGTGGGGGCGCATAGTTTCGTCCGCCCTTATAAAGGGATAAGGTTTCACCTTTTTTTCTACCAACACCTTCTTCGTCCTTGCTCATCCATTCTCGCGCACTCGAGCTCCAGCGCCCAAGTCCACATCCTTCTCCTCAACTCTCTCCAAACATGTCCGGAGCGAGAGGAAAGTGGATGGTCTCCTCCGTCACGGAGGGAGACATCAAAAAGCTACGCGGGGCCGGATACTCAGCCGCAGATATCGCGCATCGGCTGCCAGCCACGGGGCAGATCGTCCCTACCCCAGAACCTTACGAAAGGGTGGTTTTCCTCCCCTACTTCGTCTGCGGACTGGGGTTTCCCCTCCATCCATTCGTCCGCGGCCTTATGTTCTATTATAGGCTGGACTTTCATGATCTGGCCCCGAACTTCATCCTCAACATCTCGGCGTTCATCATCATGTGCGAGGCTTTCCTCCACATCCGGCCCCACTTCGGCCTGTGGTTGAAGACCTTCAATGTCAAGCCGAAGGTAGTAGGCAGCCAACAAGCGGAATGCGGCGGAGCCATGGTGGGCAAAATGCCCAACGTTACATGGCTCGAGGGCTCCTACGTGGAGACCATAAAGGGGTGGCAATCGGGGTGGTTTTACATCACCGAGCCACGCGACACCAACTGGGTGACGGCCCCCGAGTTTCGATCCGGAATCCCCATTCGGCTTACTTCCTGGAAGGAGAAGGGCCTGTCCTGGGGCTCATCGGTGGAGCTGGACGGACTCCAGAAGTGTATCCAGAACATGATAAGCAAGAAACTCAAGCTTGTCAACATAGTCCAGGTCATGCTCTTCTGCCGGATCCTCCCGTGTCAACAACGGGCTTTCAACTTATGGGAGTTCGACCCGGCCCAGCACCAGACTCTACGCGAGCTCTTTGACACGACGCATAAGGACGTCTGGAAGGTGCTGTTCAAGGGCGTCGAGGTCCCCCCTCCACTACTAGGGAAAACCCTAGCAGTAGCGCTGGTTTTGTGCTCACTAGTAGCGCGGGTAGGCGCGCTACTAATAAGGCGCTACAGCTATTGCTTAGCAGTAACGCGTGCTCGCACGCGCTACTGCTAGGACAAATAGCTGCAGCGTTTGTTCACTCCCACGCTACTGCTAATGTAACTACTGGCAGCGTGTTTTCTCTCCATCGCTACTAGTATTCTTTTTTTATTTTTTATTTTTAGTGTATTTATGCGCCATCGTACAAATATTGGTACAATACCAGTTATGAGGTTTACATCATTATGTCCATAACAGTGTGTCAAATGAAGGTGGATTAGGTTCAAGTGGAGGCAATATGTGGTGCATGTCAAAAGTATACTAATAATCCAAACTAGATCTAGTTTGGACTAGTAGTACTTTCGATGTGCACCACATGTTTCCTCCACTTGAATCTAATCCGCCAGCACAAGCTATTTAATCATCATCATAGTCATTACCACCAACAGTATTTATTTAATCACCACTAACACTAGCTAATAATAATCATCATAGTCATTACCACCAACACTAGCTATTTTATCATCATAGTAATAGTGTAGCACATCATCATCCTCAAACTCATTTCTAGCTAGCTAATCACTCATGCTGCTCTCTCTTAGGTAGAATAACATAAACCATGTGTAGCTCTCCTCCTTGATCAAGTTGGAGCATGCAGATGAACCTGTCTCCTAATCGTGGGTAGCGCATCTATTTGCTGCCCCCTAGTACTTTTATGCGCTTCTCCATCACACATTTGGTCCAGTCTTGCACTATTAAGCATCCGTCGCTTATCTTGAATGCACTAAAGTAATCTGTAGGATATCTTGGCCGTAAGCTAATAATACTCATGGTACCTTTATTCTCGATCCCATAAGGCACAACATTCATCGGGAGTCCCTGTTGAAGAACATCATATGGTAACATACTTAGCACTGAAGTTTAGCTTCAAAAATAATGTATGGAAAAGATGCACTAAGGACAAATAGTAAAAATCTTACCATCCTTCCTAAATTGATATGACCGCAGTTCATTACGAACACTATTGGTCGCACGTTTTCAGTACTAACATTTCTAAATGCAGGAAGAAAATTTGTCTTGACAGTATCAAGATCCTCAATCCATGAAACATAATGACTTAGCTCCTCGCAGTTAAGTTCAGCCCTGGGACAATAGTAGGTCCTGTCTACCAAGCGTTGGACATGTTTGCTTGCACCGAAATAAGCTGACAATACAAATTAGTTGTCAACTATTTTTGAATAAACAATATCAAAGACATAAATATGGTTGAGAAACTTACATAATGGTATAACTGGAGGCGTCTGCACATCGACCCAGATGTCGGTGTTACCTTCAATATCATCTTCCGGACGAATTTCAAAGGTGATAACCATATCAGGCTCAAATGCATAAGTCTTGCATAGTGCTTGCCATGTTTTGCATCCAAAATAGGTGTAGTCGTCTGAATTGTATAACTTTGCGTGGAAAATATAACCATGCTCGGTCTTCAAGTAAACTTTCTTTTCCTCCATAGTACGACTGAAACCTATCTTATCCAATACAAAAACTCTTGCATGGCAAGGGATACGCTAGTAGAATAGTAAAAAAAGACTTGTCATGCTTAATGTCATGCTTAAATTATAAGTTGAAGCAAATGAAGCAAATGCCATGCTTAATTACGAAAAAAGACTTGTCGTTGTGACTTACTGTATCCACTTCGAAGTTCTCGTCCAGCTTGTGCTGAAGCGCCTATGATCATCTAGGAAGATTCTGTCGCATAGGTCGCGCTCATATTCGCAGTATTTGCAAATACCGAAATCCTTTTCGTCGTCAGACATTTCCTATGTTCATAGTTAAAACATTAATTCATGGCATCCGGGGCGCTCGATATTCCCTACATATTCTGGCACAAGTCATGCCAAAATTCACGGAAAAATCCGGCATGACCTTTGCTAAAATAGGACATATCGAGCGCCTGAAATTTGCCGGAACGAAAATGAATCAACACTCCGGAAAAACATAGGCCACTCGGAGGTGTAACCTGCAAACATGACCGGCCACTTGGGCAAGAACATATCCTATTTGAGCAACACAAGATATATATTTCAAAATATCTTATAGGACTCAAATTAGCATGCATTCAATAAGAAAAAGTAAATCATCTCATGCGTCCGTACATCATCGAATATTATCACTAATACATCCTGAGTAGTGGCATACATATAATATCACTAATACAACTAAAACCCTAGCACACGACGGGTATCGGTGCGGGCAGTGGACACCCACAGAGAAGGAACCATCACGGGATCATAGCTCCAGTGAGATCCCTGGAGAACCTGCCAGGTATTGGAGAACCCGTGCTCCAACGCAAACAAGTAGCGACGGACATGCGCGTCGTCCTCACTAACACGGTGACGCACCACCTCCGCGGGGTCCTTGAGCCTCTGGACCATCACTGGCCCACGCGACCGCCACCAAAGAAGGTTCGGGTCAACGATAGGCTGGCTTCTCACCAACAAGCACCCCGGTAGGTAGCGCCTCCCAGTACCACCCCGGCGGAGCCTAGTCCCGGACATGGCCCATCTGGTCAAGCAGGTGTCTTCCTCCGCCGACTCGACGACGAGGAAGCGGGATAGGCATCGTCCACGTCGATGTGGGAAAGATTGCTTTAACTAAAAAAATAGCAACAAGTTCTTACTAACTAGTTCTATTAATTCAACTAGTTCTTATTAAAAATAAACTTACTATAAATAAAAATAAACTAGTACCTAATTAGTACCTAGTTCTTACTAACTATTTAGTACCTAGGAACTACTGCCCTAATTACCATCTAATTTGATGAAGCTAGGGGTGGAAACTGGTAGCGGATATTCCAATTATCCAACTATAAAGTGAAATAAGTGGTCAAATTTTACTCGTTTTATGATTCATCTTAGAAATTTGATTCGTTTCCACCCTTACATGAACCCTAACTCATTTGAGCCGCATTCACATCCGATTCGTTTCCACCCTTACATGAACCATAACTAATTTGATGCAACTAAAATATAAAGAAACCCTAGGCAGAGGTAGCGGAGAGGGAGGAGCAGGTGTGCTCACCTCGGGTGCCTATGACGAGGGAGGGGCAGGCGGCATCGAGGTCGCGGTCGGGGCTCGGGCGCGCGGCGGATGGCGGCGTCGAGGTCGGGGTCGGGGGCGGCGTTGAGGTTGGGGGCGGGGGCGACGTTGAATATGGGGTCGGGGGCGGCATAGAGGGTGTGCGGAGAGCGCGCGGTGGCTGACGAGCGACTGCAGCGGTGAGAGTGGAGAGCTGGATTTGGGGGAAGTGGCCTTGGGGAAGGACAAACCCGGTGGTTAAGTCAGAAGTAGCAGTAGCGCGTCCCAGAAAGCGCGCTACTACTACGTTAGCTACAGCGCATTCTGGGATACACGCTACTGCAACTCCTTTCTCTTTCCCCCCCCCTTTTCATTTAGTTTTCTTCACATTTTATTTTTTCCTTTCACCTTATTCTATTTCTTTCATTTTCAATTACCTTTCTATTTGCTTTCCATTTAATTTTATATCCTTTAGCAGTAGCGAGTTTAGATTAAAACGCGCTGCTACAAAGAAAGTAGCGGTAGCGCGGTTTGGTATAGGTCGCTACTACTATGTGTAGCCTATCGGCTAAGCCGTGGGAATTTTAGTAGTAACGTGTTTATAACAAGTCGTGCTACTGCTAAAACTTTATCTGCAGCGCGGTTTGCACAGGAGCGCTACTGCTACTTAGCACCAGCGTGCTTTTTGACCCGCGCTACTGCTAAAGTTCTGTGTATAAGGTTTTCCCTAGTAGTGCTCCCCTTAACGAGGACCGTGGGCTAAGCGTGACGTGCCCTACGAATCCGGTAAGTTCTATACATCTTGTAGGGTATTTATTTTCCATAGTTTAACCATGTGCGGGATTTGAGCTCCCATGCCTTTGACAGGATTGGGTGGAGACATCGGAGCAGATTTACTACCCAGCCCCTTTGCCTGAAGACCCTGTAGACGCTCTCCTGATGGAGATGCGGACTCCGGCTCCTTATGAGGTGCCGGAGAAGAAGATCAAGAAGAAGGCCACGGGAACCCGAAAGAGTTCCCGGCGCCAGGTGGTATCGGACTCATCGTCCAATGACTCCGAGATGCACTCCTGCCATGAAAACGAGGGGGAGGAAGATGAAGATTCTCCCCTCTAGCCGGGAAGACAAGAAAAGGAAGGCCGCCCCAACCGGGGAGGCCGAAGGGTCCAAGAAGGGAAGGACTCTCCTTCCGGACTGTTCCACCAACGCCGCCGACAGCGAAGACGAGTGGTTACTAAGCCCCTGGCGAAGTCATAAGTATTTGCATACCAGAGTAACTCATAGCATACTTTTATTGCACTACTTCTCCTAACGTCGAATATGATCATGCAGTCCGCCCCGAGCCCGTATCGACGTACCCTCGTCGGACAGTTCCTTGGACTCGTCGGATATGAATAGTGAGTCATTTCCAACCGCCTCCTCTCCTCGCCCTACGGACAATGTCGAGGTATTGTCTCAAGGGGCACCGAGCCGGGGGGGAGATAGTCCTGGAGGCGCCTCAAGGCAACCTTCCGGACTCCAGGCGCAAAGGGAGCAAGACTCCCAAGGGCTCCAAGTTCGGCCCTCAGCCGAACACCGCGACGGAACCTCCAGTGGTTCCGGACTCCGGTAGGCGGCCCCCTTCAAAGAGGTGCAAGCCGCCCGTGCCGGTGACCTCTGTCCATCCAGAGGCACCGGACAACCTGCTGGGAGCGCTTCATGGCGCTTCCATCAACGAAGAGCACCGCACTATTATGAGTGCGGTGATCAAGAAGGTTCAGTCCTCCAAGAGCAGACTGACTGAAGCCTGTGCCAGCCTTTTAACAGGCTTTGAGGTAAGTATTTAAAATATAGGAAAATATGACCGCATAGACAGTAGCCCCTGATGCTCTGTTTGGTGTTCACAAAGAAAAGCCAAATAGACGATCAAATAATATCTGCAGGAGCCTAATATAAGTATGTCTATATGTGTATGCAGGCTTTGCTGCTGACCTCTGCCGCACTGACTGCGGAGGTCGCCGCACTGAAGCAGAACCTCGAGTAGTCCGAGAAAGAGCACTAGTAGAAAAAGGGGCTTTTGTCCCAGTTGGTAAGGCCCCTTTAGCCCCGGTTTTCGAACCGGTTGGTAACACCAACCGGGACTAAAGGAAATTTTATGAATTTTTTTTGAAATTTTTTTTTGAATTTTTTTTTAATTTTTTTTATTTTCAAATTTCTGAATTATTTTAACCTCTAGTGTGTAATCACCACCCCTCATCACTGCTCAATTTATCCTCTAATCACCCCTCATCATTCCAAATCATCTAACTTCCCGAACGGTCACCCATCCTCCCACTCCCCCAGCCTAAGCACGCTTAACTTCCGGGTTCTATTCTCTCTCGTTTCCAAGTCTGCACTTGTTGTTTTCCTGACAATAGTAAGATGTCAATCCTATTAACCTTCATGAATTTTGCTTGAGCATGAAGTGACACATTTCACTGTTTGAGTTTGAAACTATTGTTTTAAAAAACAATAATTATTTAGTAACACTAATATTTCTTGAATAATTAGTTTGACCACGGTTTGACCATAGTTTGACCAAAATTCAAAATAACTGAAATAATTATTTAGTAACACTAATATTCTAGAATAATTAGTTTGACCATTGTTTGACGACAGTTTGACCACTGTTTGACCAGATTTGACTAGTATTTTTTTTGATTTTTTCCACTCTAGATCTTAAAAGCCCCGTAACTTTTTTCTGTTAGGTTTTTGAGGATTTTGAAAATGTTTAACGGGGTTCCCCCATTAAATTTGGATGTAACTTTTCGAATAGATGATTTTTCATATAAATTTTTTTAATCCGAGTTCGTATGCAAAAGTTATGCCCATTTTACAAATTCCAGAGAGATCTTGCAAATAAAGTCGAAATTCATATTTGTAAATTTTCCCAACAAGTAGACCACATATCACATGGGAAACTTATTTTTTTTTGACATTTCCATCATTTTCTTTTGTTTTTTCTAAAACTGAAAAGGCGGTCCATGGGGGGGGAGTTTGAAAATGGGACCTTTAGTACCGGTTCGTGCCATGAACCGGTACTAATGTCTCAAAACCCATTAGTACTAGTTGGTGGCACCAACCGGTACTAAAGGTCTAACCTTTAGTCCCGGTTGGTGCCACCAACCGGGACTAATGGGCATCGCACCCTTTAGTCCCGGTTCGTGGCACGAACCGGGACTAAAGGGCCCAGGTGAACCGGGACTAATGCCTTAGCCGCACGAACCGGGATAAATGCTCACGTTAGTCCCGGTTCTTGACTGAACCGGGACTAATGTGAAAACTGCCCCGTGACCAAAGCCCTGTTTTCTACTAGTGGAGCTTGGCCTTTCCAATAGGCAGCTCGAGGAGAACAAAGGTAAGTAATACAATGTCTATATATATATATATAAATAAAAAAGATGCGGTTGCAAAATGATAGGATCATCATGGATGTGCCAGGGGCCACGACCGAAGTGGCGACCCTGAAGCAAGCGATGCCCGAGGCCGAAAACAAAGCAGCCAAGGAGCGCACCGAGCGGGAGAAACAAGAGGCACGGGTGGGCGAGGTGCAGCAAGAGCTCCAGGCTCTCGTGAAGAAGAACGAGACTTTGGAGGTTGACTCGAAGACGCGAGAGTCCGATCTTGCCGCCGCCCTCGAGAGCACAAAGCATGCCAAGGCTGAAGCCCAAAAGGCCCTCTAGGAAATTGAGGCAATGAGGAAGATAGTGGCAGGTAAGGCATTCCTTATGCAAAGCAAGCATGTGATAGTAAATTACTTGTTACTTACCCGAGTCCGGAGCTCTCCAGGAGCATTCGCAGATTTGCCCCGTAGTGTGTCGGATGCCGCAAAGTACTACTAGGCCAAGGAGGGAAGCTCGACGGAGAAGTTGTTCTGGTCTCAGTATACTGGGACCGAACACCCGATGCCTGTGAGCGACCAGCTGAAGCAACTGGTCGAGCTGCACAAGGCGGCCGGACAGGCCATGAGGGGCCTTATAGTCCGGATGTGGCCTGGCGACTCCCTTCCCAATAGCTACTTCAGCCTGGTGAGGCGGCTTGTGGATGCCTACCCACGGCTGGAAGTCATAAAGCGGTCCGTCTGCATCGAAGGTGCACGCCGGGCTTTTGCCCGTGTGAAGGTGCACTGGGCCAAGATGGATGCCGAGAAGCTGGTGAAGGAGGGAGCGCCGCAGGGCAAGGAGCATCGCCACCCCGAAATGTATTATGAGGGTGTCCTGAAGGGTTCCCGTCTTGTGGCGGACGAGTGTGCGAAGGATGTAATTTTTGAATGAACTTGCTTGTGTGATCCTGTATTATGAAAACTTGTTCGTATGTGCTATGCAACGCTCGTTTAAATTTAAAATATTACCTTCTGTGCGGTTGTTTATCAAATCTGAGAGATGGCCAGTCGTCGGCTTCTGCCCCCATGCCACGAGTGCTGGGGTGTTCGGGATAAATCTGAGCACTCTTTTTCCCATTGTTGGGTCCTTCGAGGGAGGTGCTCAGCGCAACGAACAAGGCAATCGGACTATAATGCTTTATCACTCTCACTTAGCCATAGAAGTCTACAATTTTAAATTTTGGTGAAGCCCCTAGTGTTCGGAAGGCCGAATTCGGGGCGCTATACACGCCTAAGCCGGACAAAGCCGACTCCTCGCCCTAAGCGACATAAGTCTTTAGGGACTCGAGACCTCTCGAACAGCGACCAGCTCTCGCCTTATCATGATAGTCAGTTTTAGCTTTCTCTACTGAGGTGCTTGCCCAGATGAACCGAGGCACAATCACAGTAGTTCTCCCAGTGCTACATTAGCCGATATTGTGGAACGTAAGGTACCAAAACATGGGAGCCGGGCAAACCCAACTATTGACCCAAGACATGATTCGGAGCCGATGCATATAATGCTATAAGTTCGGGGTGCCGCACTGTCAAAAGTGTTCGGACTTCTCACGCCGTATTAGGGGGTACGCTTAAGCCCCTGGCGTATTAGCCGTACCAGAGTGTACGGGTGCTGAATGTCATGAATGAACATATATATATATATATAAGAATAGAGAATGCGGTAATAGTCTAGTGCTATGCATTGTTTATTCAAAAAGGTGCGTCAAAGCAGAATGATACAAGTAGTGCGATAAGCAAAAAGTAGGACTATTTGACATGTCCCGTCCAAGGGCAAGCTGAGGAATGGTATTTAAAGTAGGTATTCCACTCCTTATCAGAGACCACCTAGGAGTTCCATGGTGCGACGTAGCTTTCTGCCTCCTTGGTTGTTGTATCGTGTGTCCGGCACTCATACTGCCGGACGGGGTTTCCAGAGAGTAAAGTCCTGAAAGAGAGAAAAAATAACAAAGCGGGAAGCCCCTAGTGCGGTTGAGCCGCGTTTTGGGGCGTGCCGTAGTCGTGCCCCCCACCTATGCCCATGGTATTTTCAATGCGTAATTATGTACGCGTGGCACGGATTTCGCCGTTTGGATGGGACTGGGGTGGGGGCCGCATTGCTATGCAAGCTCAGAATAGGCCAGGCTGTCTTGTTGTAGATTACTCCGGGTGTGCTTGACGGTGTCCGGGTGTTTAATCACCAAAATGGTGGATTGCCTGAAGAGGCTGCTTTGTGCTTCTGCTGCGAGGGCCGCAGTGTGCTCCTCCATGCGGAGAGAGCGCTTTGTGTTTCCATTGACTGTGATGACCTCCCGAGGTCCTGGCATCTTGAGCTTGAGGTATGCATAATGCGGTACCGCATTGAATCTCGCAAATGCGGTTCGCCCGAGCAGTGCGTCATAGCCACTGCGGAACGGGACTATATCAAAGATTAACTCCTCGCTTCGGAAGTTAACCGGGGATCCTAAGACCACTTCCAGTGTGACTGAGCCTACGCAATGGGCCTCTACACCTGGTATGACGCCTTTGAAGGTCGTTTTTGTGGGTTTGATCCTTGAGGGGTCTATTCCCATTTTGCGCATTGTGTCCTGATAAAGCAGGTTCAGGCTGCTCCCGCCGTCCACAAGGACTCGAGTGAGGTGAAATCCGTCGATGATTGGGTCTAGAACAGTGCGGCGAATCTGCCATGACGGATACTAGTGGGGTGGTCCCTGCGATCGAAGGTGATCAGACAGGAGGACCATGGGTTGAACTTTAGGGCGACTGTCTCCAACGCATATACGTCCCTTAGCGCACGCTTCCGCTCCCTCATGGGGATGTGGGTTGCATATATCATGTTCATCGTCCGCACTTGTGGGGGGAACCTCTTCTGTCCTCCGGTGTTCGGCGGCCGGGGCTCCTCCTCGTCATCTCTATGTAACCCCTTATCTTTGTTTTCGGCATTTAACTTGCCGGCCCGCTTGAACACCCAACACTCCCTGTTGGTGTGGTTGGCTGGCTTGTCGGGGGTGCCGTGTATTTGACACGAGTGATCGAGTATACGGTCCAAACTGGACGGGCCCGGAGTGCTTCTTTTGAATGGCTTTTTCCGCTGACCAGGTTTAGAGCCTCTGAATCCGGCATTGACTGCCGTATCCTCGGTATTGTCGCTGTTGATGCGGTGCTTATGTTTGTTGCGACGTGACCTGCCATTGCTATCCTTGGTATCTGAAGTACCATGGTTCTTTGATATGTTATTGCTGCGAGCCAGCCAGCTGTTCTCTCCCGCGCAAAAGCAGGTCATGAGTGTCGTGAGGGCTGCCATAGATTTCGGCTTTTCCTGACCAAGGCGCCGGGCGAGCCACTCGTCGCGGATGTTGTGCTTCAAAGCTGCTAGGGCCTCTGCATCTGGACAGTGGACAATTTGATTTTTCTTTGTCAGGAACCGAGTCCAGAATTGCCTGGCCGACTCCGCTGGCTGCTGAATTATGTGGCTCAAGTCATCGGCATCTGGTGGTCGCACATAAGTGCCTTGGAAGTTATCGAGGAATGCAGCTTCCAGATCATCCCAATAGCCAATGGATTCTGCTCGCAGGCTGTTGAGCCAATGTCGAGCTGGTCCTTTGAGTTTGAGTGGGAGGTATTTGATGGCATGTAGATCGTCACCGCGGGCCATGTGGATGTGCAGGAGGAAGTCCTCGATCCATACCGCATGATCTGTTGTGCCGTCATACGATTCGATATTTACGGGTTTGAAACCCTCTGGGCTTTGGTGATCCATTACTTTGTCTGTGAAGCATAGGGGGTGTGCGGCGCCTCTGTACTAGGCTATATCGCGACGCAGCTCAAATGAGTCTTGTCCGCTGTGTTTGGCCCGGCCGGATTTACTTTTACTATATCCGGCGTGACGGTTATCGTCTTGCATAGTGGCGCGCCCTCGTGATCCGTAGATCGATCTTGCGTGTTTTGCTTTGTCCTCCAATACGTCTCGCAGGTCTAGCGTTTTTCCCCATGCCTTGACATTTTTATTTGAGTGGCGTCGGGGTGCGGGCTGAGCTTTTGGCTGGAATGCCTCTCTGTCGCGGCCACGAGGTGGCCGATCATCCGCGTTATATGCTGGAGATGTCAGTTTTAATGCTTCCTCCTCTAGTCGGGGTAGCAACCTGCGCTTTGGGTAACTCTTGGAGGGGCGTTCGAGTTCATATTCCTCGGCCGCAAGGACTCCAGTCCATCTGTCAGCTAGCAAATCTTGATCAACTTGAAGCTGTCGTTGCTTTTTCTTAAGGCTATTGCCGTGGCTATAAGCTGGCGCTTGAAGCGCTCTTGCTCGGCGGGATCCTCAGGCACGACAAATTCGTCATCGTCGAGGCTTGCCTCGTCTTCGGAGGGAGGCATGTAATTATCATCCTCCGCCTCTCCATCTGCCTCTCTCTCGGGAGGGCTGGCTTCTCCATCCTCCTGCTCTAAATCTTGCTGGAGGGGATTGTCGTCATCTTCGGCACTGTCTGGAGTGCTATTATCTCTTGTGCCGGTATCACCGCTTTTGCCTTGGCGAGACTTAGAGCGGCGCCGCTAACATCGGCGCTTGGGTTGCTTCTTGGAGGGGTCATCCTCCGCTGTCCCATTGTCATTGCCTTCTTTGGGTGTGTCCACCATATATATATCATATGAAGAGGTGGTTGTCCAGTGCTCTTGAAACGCCCTTGATGCGGCTATATCTCCCACGCGTCGAAGCACGACTTAGAGGCATAACCGCATTGAAAGCAATGTCGCAAGTGAGGTAATCTTCACAACAACCCATGTAATAAATAAGGGAAAGAGATACATAGTTGGCTTACACTCGCCACTTCACACAATTACATGAATAAAGCATTACATCATCCAGATACACTCAAGGTCTGACTACGGAACCAAAATAAAAGAAGACTACCCCAAAAGCTACACAGATCCCCGATCGACCCAACTGGGCTCCACTACTGATCAACTGGAAACGCAACAACAAAATGAACACGAACTCCATCGAGCTCCTCCTTGAGCTTGGTTGCGTCACCTGCACGGTTTCATCGGCACCTGCAAGCTGGTTTTGGAAGTATCTATGAGTCACGGGGACTCAGCAATCTCACACCCTCGCGATAAAGACTATTTAAGCTTATAGGAAGGATAAAGGTATGATGTGGAGCTGCAGCAAGCGACTAGCATATATGGTAGCTAACATACGCAAAAGAGAGCGAGAAGTGAAGGCAAAAGCACGGTCGGACAACTATGATCAAGAAGTGATCCTAGAACAACCTACGTCAAACATAACTCCAACACCATGTTCACTTCCCGGACTCCGCCGAGAAGAGACCATCACGGTTACACATGCGGTTGGTGCATTTTAATTAAGGTAAGCTTTAGGTTTTTCTACAACCGGACATTAACAAATTCCCATTTGCCCATAACCGTGGGCACGACTTTCGAAAGTTCAATCCCTGCAGGGGTATCCCAACTTAGCCCATCACAAGCTTTCACGGTCAATGAAGGATATTCCTTCTCCCAAGACAATCTGATCAGACTCGGCATCCCGGTTACAAGACATCCTCGACAATGGTAAAACAAGTCCAGGAAAGCCGCCCGAATGTGCCGACAAATCCCGATAGGAGCTGCACATATCTCGTTCTCAGGGCACACTCAGATGAGACTAGCTACGAGTAAAACCAACCCTCAAGTTTCCCCGAGGTCGCCCCGCAGGCACCTCGGTTCGGACCAACACTTAGAGAAGCACTGGCCCGGGGGGGTTAAAATAAAGATGACCCTTGAGTCTACAGAACCCAAGGGAAGGTGGTAGGTTGTTAGTGCAAATGGTAAAACCAAGGTTGGGCCTTGCTGGAGGAGTTTCATTCAAGGCGAACTTTCAAGGGGTTCCCATTATAACCCAACCATGTAAGGAACGCAAAATCTGGGAACATAACACCGATATGACGGAAACTAGGGCAGCAAGAGTGGAACAAAACACCAGGCATAAGGCCGAGCCTTCCACCCTTTACCAAGTATATAGATGCATTAGTTAAATAAGAGATATTGTGATATCCCAACAAAATATCCATGTTCCAACAAGGAACAAACTCCAATCTTCGCCTGCAACTAACAACGTTATAAGAGGGGCTGATCAAAGCGGTAACATAGCCAAACAACGGTTTGCTAGGACAAGGTGGGTTAGAGGCTTGGCTTAACAATATAGGAGGCATGATAAGCAAGTGGTAGGTATCGCAGCATAGGTATAGCAAAAGAGCGAGCAACTAGCAAGCAAAGATAGAAGTGATTTCGAGGGTATGGTCATCTTGCCTGAAATCCCGCAAAGAAGAAGAACGAGTCCATGAAGAAGACAAACAAACATAGT
Source organism: Triticum aestivum (assembly GCF_018294505.1). Classification (NCBI taxonomy): domain Eukaryota; kingdom Viridiplantae; phylum Streptophyta; class Magnoliopsida; order Poales; family Poaceae; genus Triticum; species Triticum aestivum. Next base: position 646,653,591 of record NC_057812.1, on the reverse strand, counting down.
CGAACGGGTCCTCACAAACACGACCTTATCGGGACCAACCCGAAGAAGCAACACCGGAAAGAAGCACACAACATAGTAAACAACCAACACATGAACATGGCATGATATGCGGGATGCGGTATGTGATGCATATGCATGATTTGGAAAGGAATGATTGAACCTTGCCTCAACTTGGAAAACCAATAGTGCCACTGGAAAGGTGAGTTGATTTCGGTTGAAATCGATATAAAGATCGCCGGAATCGGATGCACGGTTTGGAAATGGCAAGCAAAACAAATATGGCACCGGTCTGCGATAAACAGCAAGTAGCCTTCTAAATGCATCAAGAACAACATACTACAACACTCCAACATGACAACAAAATACATGGTAGGGATCCACTCAAGAAGCTTAACAAAAGATGAACACTAAGCTACGGCTAAATCACTCATTAACAGGTTCAAACAAGCATGACAAAAGTACAAATGATAACAGGTTTCAGACTTAGTGAAATAAGCAACAAGTCAGGAATTATCATCAGGAAGCAAAGTTTAGAGCATGATAACTACATGCTAAAGGAACATATCATGGCAAAGCAAGGCATGGCATGAAGCTACTCTAAGCATATAACAAAAGTCCCTTAGTGACCATGAGCCAAAAGGGATCAGAGAATACAATTGCAAGCATGTGAACATGACAAAAACATAAACAGATTCAGACATCAAGTAGGCATGTTTACGAGCTCGATGCTCTCACTACGAGGCATTGCATGACAAACTAAGCATACACCCAGCAAATAGACATGACATAGAAGCTAGACATGGAAAGAACAACAACATAGTGTGGACGGATCAACAACAATAAGCTCGGCAAAATCGCTAGACATGTTAACAATTTGCCAGGAACATTTTATAGCAAAAGTAGAGCTCGATTGACTCAAGCTAGGGTGCTCCATAATTGCAAACAAAGACATGGATGGATATAGCACAACATTATCTACAAAACATCCTTCCTGATCATGATCAAAAGAGGAACGGATCACTAGGAAACAACATGAACATATGGCATAAAAATAATGACAGGGCAAGGACTTAGTGAAATTCTAAGTCCCTGAAATCAGCATCACTAAGTAAGCTACTTTGCATGCTTGTGCTAGTCACCACAAAGATCACAAAAATACATGGCATACACCCCTGTAAAGATAACATGTCATTCTACAAAACACATGTAGAGCTCAACATCATAGCATGCACACATTAATCATGGCAAAAATGACAAAAGTGCATTTGCTGAAACAGATCTGAAACTATCATCACATAGCCCTCTTCCAACAGCATTTCGGGCATCAAGATGAGCTCAAATGGAAATGATGCAATGATATTAAATGATGTACTCGTTGAGACGAACATTTTGATATGCTACACGCATGAATCGAAGCAACGGTTGCAGGGTTATAACATGAAGAAGAATGCCAAAAATTACTAGGACTTAGAAATATCTCGGGGTCAACCTCGAAAACGGATCTGAATCTGGGGCGCGCAACCGAGGACGGACGGAGCTGCTCGTCGGAGAACTCGCCGGTGAGGAGGACGGGGGACGGCGCCGACGAAGGGCGAGGCGGCGGAGGGGCGCCGGAGCGGGGCTGGGCTGCGGGCGGCGGGGCGCGGATGGCGCACTACTAGGAAAAGGGCTATAGATAGGATTGACACTAATGGCGCACTAGGGAACTAGTGCGCCACTACTATATACTAATGGCACACCAGTTGGTGACGCGCCATTAGTGTGGAAGACACTAATGGCGCACCGGAAAATAGGTGCGCCACTAGTGATAATTTTTTTTTCATTTTTACATACATACTAATGGCGCATCCTACAGAAGTGCGCCATTACTAGTTCTAACTAGTAATTTCACACCAGACAGGGAGTGCGCCAGTACTGAATTTTTTTTATTCTTTTTTTTGCAAAACTACTAATGGCACACTGCCTCACAGTGCGCCATTACTAGTTTAAACTACTAATGGCGCACCCTGTAAAAGTGCGCCATTAGTATATATTTTTTTACTTTTCTGCAAAATTACTAATGGCGCACCACCTGCAGGTGCGCCATTAGTAACCAGGGTTACTAATGGCGCATTTGCAGGTGGTGCGCCATTAGTAACCTGGGACCCTAACAAGATATTTTGGACAGCCACACCTACCCACTCACTTTCCCCACTTCATTCCCTCCACCTCCTTCTCCAAGCTTTCGGCTGCCTCCTCCTCCTCACCTCATTTCCACCATAGATTCATCAAAATTAAGTGGTGAAATTACCTTTTTTTTGATAGGTAAGTAAGGGGAAAGCTATCTTCATGTTGTAGATCTACTTTTTTTCTCCCTAGCTCGCTCCAACAACGTGCACATGCACTTTTTGTGGCCTAGCTAGATCTATGTATGTTTGTGGTGTTGCATGTGTTTGTGGTGTTGCATATATGTTTGTGTTTGCAGGTACCGGTATTTGAAATGCGATAGTTGCCAATATTTTGCCGGAATGTTGATTCATTTCCGTTTCGGCGTGAATTTTGGCACTATGCATTCTTTTTGGTCCTATTTTTAGGGAAGGTCATGCCAAATTTTTTCTTGGTTCTAAAATATCATTTTGCTCTACCCCGCAGGCGACCATGGTCCGCACGATGACCGAAGGCATCGTGAATAGGTTTTTGAGCTCCGCGAAGGCCGAGATGCTTCAAAAGAACGAGACGGAGATAAGATGTCCGTGTCGAAGATGCAAGCTGAAGAGCCTTATTGCGGACCCGGATTCCCGGCAGGTGTGGGACCACCTGCTCTTGCGCGGTTTCATGGATGGCTATCGGTGGCAAGGTGATGAAGATGACTATGAAGTCGTCCATGGGGGCTGGGCAAGAAATGAGGAAGGGCAACAAGACAAGTACCACCGCGGCAAGGGCGGGCGAGAAGACGAAGAATCTCCAGGACATGATCATGACGGTGATGATGTACACAGTCATCATGTAGAAGATGTCTTACATGATGATGAGGAAGATCAAGACGAAGGGCATGATCATGAAGATGAAGATGCCGGAGCAGACGACGATGGAGGCTGGGTGCAGGACCCTCATATTCAAGAGCTGCTTCTCAAGTAGACGGATAACGCAAGAGCTGCCGCCCGAGAGAAAGCCAAGCTGGATCAACTGGAGATAGACGCGGTTACTCCATTGTATGAAGGATGCAGGCCCGAGGATACCCGCCTGAAAGTAACGCTCATGGCTCTGGAGATGAAGGTAAAACACAAAATAACCGACGCATGCTTCGACGAGAACATGTCATTCTGGCACGAACGTCTTCCCAAGGGGAACAAGTGCCCGACCAGTTTCGAGGAGGCGAAGAAAATCGTGTGTCCTCTGGATTTACCGCACGTGAAATACCATGTGTGCATGAACAATTGCATCATTTATCGGGACGAGCATGCGGAGTCTACCATATGTCCGGTGTGCGGCGTCACTCGATACAAGAAGAGGAAGAAAGCTCCTCGAAAATTGGTGTGGTACTTTCCGATCACTCCTCGTCTGTAGCAGTATTTCATGGGCCCTAAGGTAGCAAAGCTCCTACGTTGGTATGCGAATAGGGAGGAGCAGAAGCGGGAAGATGACGGAAATGATCCGGAGATAAATAAAAAAGATAAGATGCTGAGTCACCCTAAGGATGCGAGCCAGTGGCAAGCGTTGAACTTCGAATACCCAGAATTTGGGAAGGATCCAAGGAACATCATGCTGGGCGCGAGCACCGATGGAGTCAATCCGTTTGGCAGCCAGAGAAGCACACATAGCACCTGGCCTATGTTTGTGTGGATGTACAACCTTCCCCCCTGGTTGTGCATGAAGAGGAAGTACATTCACATGAGTATGCTAATTGAAGGGCCGAAACAACCAGGGAACGACATCAATCTGTATCTACGGCTGCTGAAAGAGGAGCTAGGCACGCTGTCGAAAACACCAGCCAATACGTGGGACGCTGCAGAGAAAGAATATTTCCCTATGAGAGCCACACTGCTCACGACGGTGCACGACTATCTCGGTTACGGATATCTCGAGGGGCAGGTAGTCCACGGATTTTCTGGATGCGTGAGGTGTATGGATGACACAATGTATCGCCAGCTAGATAGAGATCCCGGGTCTTCAAAAACCGTGTTCATGGGACATCGAAGGTGGCTTCGCGACGATGACCCGTGGAGGAAATGCAAGGATCTGTTCGATGGTGAAACCGAACCCCGAAAACGCCCGCGTACGAGGAGCGGCGAGGAAATAGACGAGTTGTTGAAAAATTGGAAAGATTGCCCACTGTCGAGAAAGAAGCAAAAGGCGCAAGAGCCGGGAAAGAAGCGAAAGGCGCCAGAGCCGCTGCTGAAGGTATGGAAAATGAGGTATGTTTGCTGGGACTTGCCATACTAGAAGATCCACCGTGTGCCTCATAGCCTTGATGCCATGCATATCACGAAGAATGTGTGCGAGAGTCTGCTTGGTACCCTGCTCAACATGCCAGAGAGGACCAAAGATGGGCCGAAAGCAAGGGCAGACTTGAAATCAATGGGCATCAGGCAGGAGCTTCACGCTAATGATGATGATGATGATGATGATGAGGCGAAGCAGGACACAGAAACTCGTCGCAAAGGCAAAAAGGCCAAGAAGACCGGAAGTGACTACCCTCCGGCGTGCTTCACTCTAAGTCAGGAGGAGATCGAGCAGTTTTTCACCTGCCTCATAGGAGTAAAACTTCCTTACGGTTACGCGGGGAAGATAAGCAAATACCTAGACCCAGCGAAGCAGAAGTTCAGTGGGATGAAGTCTCACGACTGTCACATGCTGATGACATAGATACTTCCAGTTGCAATCCGTGGGATCATGGACGCGCACGTCCGTGAAACGCTATTTGGCCTATGCAACTGTTTTGACGTCATCTCTCGGAAGTCGATTGGCGTGAGGCAACTCAGAAGGCTACAGGAAGAGATCGTGGTGATACTATGCGAGCTTGAGATGTACTTCCCGCCTACATTCTTCGATGTTATGGTGCATCTGCTGGTCCATATCGTGGAGGATATCATCCAACTCGGGCCGACGTTCCTGCACAGCATGATGCCGTTCGAAAGGATGAATGGTGTCATCAAAGGATACATTCGCAACATGTCACGTCCAGAGGGAAGTATAGCCACGGGCTTTCTGACCGAAGGGTGCATCTCCTACTGCATGAATTATCTAGGCATCGAGAACCCCGTTGGTCTGCCCGTCAACAGGCACCTCGGTAGGCTCGCTAGATGGGGTCACCGTGAGGGTCACCGCAAAATGCATGTCGACTTCGAGGGTCAACTCGCCGACTTTGAAAGAGCAAACCTAGTCGCGCTACAACACATAGACGTGGTCGATCCTTGGGTGGTAGAGCACAAAACCTTTATTGAGAAGACGTACAATGACCGAGGACAACAGAGGACGGACGGAGATATAATCAAAGAGCACAACTCATGTTTCACGCGTTGGTTCAAGCAGAAGCTTCTGTCGTACCCTTTACATGAGGATTCTTCCGCGGAAGAACAATTCATATTCGCCTTGTCACAGGGCACCGAGCACAACCTGATGACCTATGAGGCGTACGATATCAACGGCTACACATTCTACACCGAGAACAAGGACATGAAGAGCGATGGTTATCAGAACTCCGGGGTAACGATGGAATCCTACACCGGTAACGACAAGGACAGATACTACGGAAGGATCAAGGAGATCTGGGAGCTGAGCTATGCTGGAGAGAAGATCCCGATGTTCCATGTCAGATGGGCCAAGAGCGTCCTAAAAGAAGACCGGTATTTCACCACCATGGTTATACCCGAAGCCAAATCCAAGACCGTGGGCGCAAGCGTCACCGCGAAAAATGAGCCATGTGTACTGGCTTCCCAAGTGGACCAATGCTTCTTCATTACCGACCCGTCAAAGCCCAGTCGTGTTGTCGTGTGGAGAGGCAAAAGGAAGATCATCGGAATGGATGGAGTAGCCAATGAGCAAGACTTCGACAAGTACGGCGACCCGAAGATCGAACATGACGACGATGATGAAGTAGCAGCATACACCACAAGAAGAAGCAGGACCACCCTACCTAAAGAATGTCCGTTCCACAGAAGAACTCCATTTGCAAAAAAGAAGGGCAAGAAGATTATGAACAGATAGCTAGCTAAGACCGACTGTATTTAAATCGTAGTCTTCATTTCTCGGTTGTATTTCATGGGCACTTTTTGATATCATGAATATTTTTAAATTTCATGGGCACTTTTTGAATTCATGAATATTTTTTCAAATTTGATGATATTTTTTCATATTCAATATGAAAATATATTGAATATTCATGAGGACACTCGATCTCGATCCCCCTCCCTCTCGATAGCTATCCCCCTTGCCGCCGAGCACCCCCCGCACCCTCCCCCCGCTCCACTGCCGCCGCCGACCCCCCGCACCCTCCCCCGCTCCACCGCC